>NW_017101026.1:737328-737955 GCF_001263275.1 Habropoda laboriosa
CTCACAACGGTGCATTACCGTGATCGTTAGGCGCCGGGAAACTTTCGAGAAATTCTGTAATTAGACGTTTCTACGCGGAATCCGAGGGATGCGCGGAACGTGTTGGATTTCAGGATCTATATTAGTTTTATTGCGCGTCGTGCGCTCGAACTTGCTTCAATGCGGTCTCCGCGGCGCTAAATTGACAATGAACGTTCATGCAAATTAGCCAGCGCACGGAATTGCGGAGTTGAAAACGGAGGAAAGAGACACACCGAGGGGTGTAGGGGATATCTGGTAGGTTACGGGTGAAAAACGAGCGCGGTGTTCCCCCCCCCCCTCCCCCCTCTTTTTTTTGAAGCTAAAACACGCTAGTGCCAATAGGAATAATCGACGATTCATTATCGTCGGCGAATAGAGCATGCACGGATAAACGTTGTGTTGCGAAAAGGGTGGGGGAATTTTATAACGGGGCCGGACTCGATTTCTGTCCACTGGGTGCGTCGGAAAAAATTTCATTATCCTCTCCTGGGAATGATTACTAAATTATCTTTCGTATAGGTAGTCGTACGTATGTATGTAGTCGCCGAGTTATCTGCCAGTGGCTTTTCGTGATTACCGCACAACACCGCGCGTATACATATAGAC
>NW_017101026.1:737972-742491 GCF_001263275.1 Habropoda laboriosa
AAGCTAAACAGTGCCGCCCTCGTATATGTCTCCCTACGACATAAGCTCCACGTCGCAGCTGCTTTTTTATCGATTTTTCCGAGAGGAGGTCTGAGAAGGTCTCAATCGAAATTCCACCGCGACGAATCAATTATTGTGCTTTCTTTTCCTCTCTAGAGAGACTCGACACTGGCAGTTTAAATCACCGGTCTAAAATGATATTTAACACGCAGGTAGGAGTACAGTGGACTGGTTTCTAAATCGATTCGTGGCACCGGTAATTTTTCAGCAGCGACACTCGGTTGGATTACATTCTGGTTGGTTCGCGTCGATACCACCCTGACCGTCGTCACAGACGCGTTGTGTCACGTTCCTGTCGGGATCGTGTGCATCGCGCGACGATTCGCGGGTGCAACGGGTGCGTGTGTACACGCGTGCATGCGTGCGGCGGCGGAGCAGCGCGAAAGACGGTGAAAAAGAGAAGGGGCGAAGGCGCGATGTTTTTGCGTCGGGCAATAATACACGCAAGTGCATTTGGTCGGACGAGTCGCGACGCCGGGAACGTCCCCATTCTAGTTCGACTATCTACATCGCTATAAGTTTACGTAACCGCACGAAACCTGTCAGCTGACATTTTGGTGCTAACCAATGGCGGCCATTGTCTTTCTCCTTCTCCGTTCCGTCGCCGTTAACGTGCGGCTACCGCTACTACGCGTAAAATACGCGGAGAAAATTGGACTGAATGGAACAGGGAGGAGATTTTTCACGTGCGAGTAAAGGAGATTTTTGTCGGTGTGGAAAGGTGTCGCGAGGTAGGAGCGCGCGCATCGACTTGCAAGAATTCCGAGATCTGATCGGATTATCTCGAAGAAGATTAGAGAGACGGTAGCAGAGTGCACTTCCAAAAATCGGATCGCGCGAGATGTGTACTTAGTTGTGGAGCCAGGTGGTGGGATTTTCCGGGCTGCGTTTCTCTCTCTCTCTATCCCCTCGTATTTTCTTCTATTCTTCAGCCAGTTTTTGCTACTCGCCTGGTAAATGTGATATCGGCGTCGAGTGTCTTCGTTCTCCTCCGGAGGATGTTCGACGTCGCCCCCTCCGTTCATTGATACAGTGTTTACGAAACCGTCGAAGGGAGATATTACCGAGTTATTATATTTCGCCACGAGCACGAGCTTTGTCTCCGCGGCGAAATTCAACAATAAGCTTGTTATCGTGCGTCGAGCTGGTGTTCGTCGCGGCGAAAAGAAGCAGCACGCGTCGACGATCGCGCGTTTCGTCGCCTTTTTTCTCTCCCCTTTGGAAAGATGGGAGGAGAGAGATTTTGCACGGGGATTTTCCGTTGGAAAAATTGCTTTTTTTCCATTCTTGAGAGATTCACGGTTGGATACGCACGGTAAAATTCACCTTCGTCCAACGAACGTGACGTGTACGAACAGCGTGGCCGGAGTCAACAAGTTGTTCAGCCGGACCACCCCTTCCCCCAACTAAATCCCACTTCCTATAATTAATAAACGTCATGTATCGTGGCAGCGCCGAGCAATTTAGATCAGAGTCGATGCGTCGCATCAAGACCTCTCGTCGACGCGACGACCGGTTGATTTTCAAAGCCCGGCTATATTCGTATTTTTGTTTCTCTCTTCGTTATTGATTCGCATGCGTCTCGCGCCTTTTATTTACCAGTCAATTACATTCGCCTCGATTTTATTGGCCGTCTTGCACCTGACGTTTCATCCGCCGCGGGTTTTGTCGATTTTGTGTCCAGATCGATCCCTCTCCCCGCGTACAGTCGTCTCGAGAGCACGCAGACCAGACTCGATTTATATATTATATTTCTCGATTTTTCGCACCCGTGCGCGGTGTATCATCCCCTGGGAATAGCTAAGGGGAAATCTGTCGCAAAAAGGAAGGAAAGAAAAACAATTGTGAAATCGAAGGGAAAAGAAACACGCGCCTGTACGTATTACACACATGGAGGAATGGTATTGTCATTTGAATGTGGTGGCCGTATCGGTCGAGTATAGCGTTCCTATACCCCAGCCCCTAGAAGGGTCAACGTCCTTTCGCCTTTCGACGAACCAATCGAGAAAATATTAATTTCAAGGTTTTTTGTCGAGCTTTTCCCGGTCATACTTCCTCCGATATTGGCAAAAGCAGCCACGGAGAGGAAGAGTTCGCGGGCAGGCCGGGGACATTAATTTGCAAAGTCGTAAACAAGACGGCTGCTGTCGATACTTTTAATAAAATGCTAGTAATTAAATTGTGTGGGGGATCGGTAATGGCCGGACCTGGTCCGGATCGAAGGAGGTGCCCGGAGACCGTACGTGGTAGTCGTCGTCGTCGTCGTCGTCGTCGTCGTCGTCGTCGTCATCTACGTCGGGTGAAAGGTAATATCGAACTCGTATTTCAGGTGGACGAGAAAAAGAGAGAGAGAGAGAGAGAGAGAGAGAGAGAGAGAGAGAGAGAGAGGAGCGGCACGCTCGATCGGCAGGTGGGGTCGTAGGGGAAAGAAATAAAAAAAAGAAAAAGACTCGCGGAAACAAAAAGGAATCCGCGTCTTTGGGAGTAGTGTGTTAGTTAACCCCCACTCCCTTCCACCGTTCTTTCTCTCTTCTTCTCATTCTCCTCCTCTTCCTATTCCTATTCCTCTTCCATCTTTCGTGTCCTTTCTCCTCCTGGTTTCTGAAATTTTTGAATATCCGATCAATAGGTAGCTGCTCGCAGGAAAAAACGAAGCCCGAGTGGGGAGGTATCGGATCACGGGGTGCCGCTGGAACCTCCACCACCCCTATCCTCGTGATTCGTCGCACTCTTCCAGAGAGCAGACTTATCCGTTTCTACGCCGTGAACGTCCGACTGTCCCTCGATTAATTGCCCATCGGCTACGTGAACTCCTCCCCCCGCGATGCTTCGGCTACATTTTATTTTATTTTCCACCCGTTCGATTCTATACATATACCTACGTATACGTACCCAACTACGTTTCGTTTCATCCCTACCTGGTGTTGTATCGACGTTGGACAGGCTATACCGTCGCCGGTGTCTCTTTAAAAATTTGCCACTCGTTTCGCGGTATAAGCCATTTCCGCCCCCAGCCCGCCCCTCCACAGCCGAGCTTCCCGGTCTGAGCGTTTCATGAAAGTATTATTTTTGTAAAAGTTCCCGCGTCTCGGTTTGCCGGCGGTGGCACGGTCACTCGAACGTCGTATACGAAGCAAGGCAAATGCGAAATCAACCATCTGCTACACTTCCATGCTTTAGCTAGTTATTACTATGTACGTCAGGTTAGAGGCAATAATTCAACGACGAGAAACGGTGAATTGGTCGGTGGTCTCTATAGGATCAAAGTGAATTTGAGGAATCGCGCCAGTCCTGGTTACACGGATGGTCTATCGGTGTTGAAATCGAGAAAGGAGATTTCGTCGCGAGCCCAAAGCGTGGAAAAAGTGTCTGGGCTGTGAGGCAAAGGGGTTGGCGGTGGCGGAGGCTGAGCACTTTGAAACTTTCAACGGCGTCGTCGTCGCGGAAGCCCACGCATTTTCATTTACCAAAAACGCGGCCCATAATAAGGAGGGGAAGATAAAAGTAAGCGGTAGAAGGGAGGGCGTAGAACCCTCCAGAGGGGTGGTGTCCCTTGGCAAACGACACAGGCGAAACAGAAACTACATACGTACATATGTAGGTACGTAGTTGGTGATCGTGATCGCGATCGCGATCGTCGTGGACGATGGCAGCAGCGCGGGTGCAACGATGTCGAACGCGAGCTTTTCATACCAGCAGCCACCCAGTCATCGTCTTTACGCTAGGCTTACACACACGTTAGGGAGAGGGGGCATGTTTCGAAGCGTTTTATAATTGAGAGCGTGTGCTGGTGGAACACGGGGGAGGCACACCACACGGTCTCTCTCGCGCCGGAGGACGGGGGATCGATAGCATTTTTTTTTCGGGGTAGGAACCCAGACGTACGTGAAGGTGGCCGAGGAGAAGGGGCTCGAACCGTGTGACACATCCACGCACAGGGATTGATATACGTCGCGGGTATACGTACGTATGCATACGAGGGAACACAGAGGTGGCTGAGGGTGGGAGAGGAACCGGGTGCGCGGACCAAGGGACAGGGGGAGGGAGAGTGGGCCTGGAGGGTCGCTCCGGCACGCTTGCTTTTCGACAAAGAGGCGACGACGCTTTTTTATAATTGCGTTTTTAATTTGATGGATTCTTTGAAAAAGAGAACGACAGAGAGAGAGAGAGAGAGAGAGAGAGAGAGAGAGAGAGATAGAAAAGGAGACGAGAAGCTGCGGGGGTGAAAGAAGGAAAGAAAGAAAGAAAGACGAAAGAGGAGGAGGAAGAAGAGAAAGAGAAAGAGCAAGAGAACGTGTACGCGTATGGAAGTGCTGGCATATGTGTACCACGCGGGGGTGACGCAGAGGAGAAAGAATGTGGGAAAGGGAGGAAACGGAAGCGAGACGGGGCGAGCGATGGTTGAGAGAGATGGAGAAAGAGAGGAACACGACGGCGGCGTCCACGAGTGTTTTTTTCT
>NW_017101026.1:742509-746188 GCF_001263275.1 Habropoda laboriosa
TAGCCACTCTCTTTCGCAATCCGTGCAACGCACTGCGCACACATCTTCGTCTTCGTCGCGTCGCACCGTACAGATATGTACATATATCGTAGGCCGGGCGAGAAACCGAGTTTTCCCCGTGCATACGTGGAGGTGAGGTACGCGCCTACTTCTCGCGGTTCTCCTTCCTCGTTTGCTCCGTTATATCCGCCTCCAATTCACCCTCTCTCCCTCTATCCTTCCCTTCTTCCCCTCGAGCGTCGAAGGGCCGACTAAATTAATTTCAATTGCGTTCGCCGGAGGCATTTCCGTCGGGTTAGATTTTCCGACAATTTTTCGCTCTGTCGTCGTCGTCGTCGCCGCCGCCGCCGTCGCCGCGCTTCTTCCCTCGGATTATTGGTCGCGTCAAAGGGAAGTAAGATTGAGAAACGTTGCTTTCTCTCTACCACCACCGGTGACGATAAAAGTAACGCGCGGAAAGTGCAAGAGTACCAAAGTATTCCACGAAGCTTCGCCGAGCACGAATAGAAGAGAATCCGGTTTGCAAATAGTTAGCGAGATGGTAAACGAGCATAATGTGATCAGAATTTGCCGCAAACATGATACAGATTTAGACCTAAATCCAGTATAGCCGACGCATTGACCCCGTTCGAGCCGACGCGACGTATAAGGATCAAACGAGCAAACAAAGCGAATTGAGCCCGGGCTCATCCGATGACGTATGGAAGTGGCAGAAAATTAGATCGGTATATAGCTCATTAATGATCGCTCGAACGTGAAATAGCCCCGGCGATAATTTCATCGGTCTCCTCCGGATTAATCGTTCGTCGCTTACTTGCTGAATTTTCCCGATACCCTTCACATCCGTCCTAACTTTATCGCGCCTTTTCGGATTTCCGCACACCCCTAATGACACATCAGCCCATGCGTCTTCCGTACGTTGAAGACGACGCGATTCTCGCAGCATGCCGCTTTCAACCACGTGTATTTAACCCGGCAATGTGAGCAGTCACGGCGTTTTCGAGTTTTTCGAACAGCGCTGGAGTGCACGGCGGATGAAGCGGAACGATTTTTATTGCATTTCGCAGCGTGGAATTCCAGCTGGAAATTGCGTCCAGCGAAACGTTTTGTTTTACAACGTTTTCATCGTCTCCCCCCCCCCCCCCCCCCCTCTCTCTTCATCGTTCCTACTCTGCCGCCCTGGCTTGTATTCACTGAACAGAGTTTTTACGCTTTTCCCCGGGCAACTAGTTTTCACAGAGGACATCAGCGCAATCATCGGGTTCAAATCGAGTCGAAAATTGAGATTATCCTATTGACGCGGTCTACCCGAACTTTTAATGCGTTCGATCGTATTTTTCATCCGCCTAACCGAGTCAAAATCGAATCGATATCTCGTTCTACTCTCTATCCTTGTTCTCGCGACGGGCTCGTCTCGAAGCGATGCAAATCCGGTTCTATTCCCTATTAACATCCGCCACGTTCGACGAGCGTTAAAAAGGTACGAAGAAAGCGTAATTAACGGTGGAGAAGTCAGTGTTACAGGGTCGTTTAGCGAGGAAAGTAGGTGGGGGCAGGGGGGCGAGTGGATATTTATTGCGTTCCGTATGATGTCGCCGTAAGAGATACAGGCGGAATCTCACGTTTTATACGGGGAAGAAAATGGCGTCTGAAGTGTTAGGGGTCGTATCCCTTTTACGTTGCAAGTCGGTGTGAGCAGCACGAGTCTCGGCGAAGGTGTCCAAAGTGTGTTTGTAGCTGAGAGAGAAAGAGACGGTGCAAAAGATAGAGGGAATAAGAAAAAGGTGTATAGATAGAGTAGAGGTGAGAGAAGCGGGAGCCTAAATTTAGTAGACATCCAAAGTATAGTCATGGAAGCGTGCAAAAGGGAAGGAGGGAGGGAGAGAGAGAGAGAGAGAGAGAGAGAGGGCGAGTTCGAGGAGAAGCAACGAGGAGCATCACCGGGTGGCGAGGAGACGTACGGTGCAGCCCGGTGGGGTGGCTGTGTGCTTTGGTGGCAACGGTTTAGGGTAGCAAAAGGAAGATACCAGAGGGTGGAGGCGGCGGACGGCGGCAGGAGGGGGAGCAGAACGAACTGTTGCTTCCCCGAGAACCATGTCGTACTGGTACTTCTAACACAGGATTCTCGAGAGCCTCCAAACAGGATTTAAGCGTTCTCACTGGCCACGAGGACTATCGCTTCCAGTATTCCATACAATTTCCCTCGAAACGTTTCTCGATTCTCCGTCTTCCCTTTGAGGCTGCGTGTATCGCGTTTGTTCATATAGAATTAGTACACCGATCCGGCGCCTTTTCAACGGGGAACGCAGGATTCTGTTCGACGAAAATTATCCCTTAAATACACCAAGAGGGGAGAGAACGTGTAACCGGTGGTCACTCGGTTACATTGTGGACTTGTCCGACGGTTGTATAGAGGTTAAGAGCACCGAAGAAAGTGGCAAACAAACAGATCGAGGGAAAGAAAAAAGGTGTACGTCCCCTTAACTTTGCTGGTCCCATTTTCCACGCTCTGTGAAAGCTGGCTCGTGTCGGTAAACCGGACAACCAGTACTATACGAAGATCGGTTACTCTCCCTAAATCTACAGCTCCGAAGAACCAGCGAACACTGCTGACAATCAACGATATTTCTTCCACGCTGCAACATCTTCGAGCGAGCTTTACGCGATAAAACGAAAAAATGAGAGACACTATGTCGAGTATCCCGTGGCAGAATTTAAAAATCTCTCCGAAGCCAAACGCGATTTTGGGGGTGCAGTGGACCGTTCATCGCGCGCAGATTCGATCAAAAGAGGTCGAGCGCGACGAGGGTTTCGTGGTCAATTGTGTCACCCTCTCTAAAACAACCGGACCAGAATCTCGCTTGCGCATTAATGTTTCTTTTTCCGTAAAGAGTCGGTGTGGCCTTGTGGTGAAAAAGAATTTTCACGCTCTCGCGCATCGTCCTTGGAACGCTGTGCGTTCGGTCGAATTGAAAGTCAACCTGGTACTCCTTGCGGAAGAATCGTTCGCGAGGCGATTGCGAGACGAGCACAGGTGGCCTTTAAATATGACCGTCGAAAAACGGGGTGCGAAACCAGGGGAGGACCGGAGAGCGTGTATTCCACGAGACGAGGTAGACGGAGGATACTGCTGGACCGGTGAAAAAAAGGAAGAGGGGTAGTATAAGGATGCGAGAAAAAGCGTATGTGCTAGAGAATGTACACGTGAGGTTGGCTAAAGAGAAAGAGAGAGAGAGAGAGAGAGAGAGAGAGAGAGAGAGAGAGAGGAGAGGGCATGAAAGAAAGAGGAGGAGGAGGAGGAGGACGAGGAGGAGGCGAGGAAGGACGTAAAACAAAGTAACGACGAAATGCACTTCCCCCTTTACGCCGTCCCTGGCGCTCGCCTGGAGGGAAACGTCGAACGAAACGTTAAAACCTGGGAAGAGGAATGAGAGCGCGGGGGGGTGCTAGGTGGTGGCTCGTCGGTCGGGAGGGTCGGTGGGCCCCGTGGAGGCGCAAGGCAGAGGGTTGCGAGGGTGGGTTTGCTGTGGCAGCCGGGCCACCCTGGAAGGGTGCCGGGAGGTTATGACAGCCGAGGTATTGAGCGGATCCTTCGTTAAAAAAACGAGAAGCACCGTGCTGAGGCGCGTGGAACAGAGACGGACCCCGAGAGAATGAGAAAGGAAGAGGGATGAGGGAG
>NW_017101026.1:746380-749965 GCF_001263275.1 Habropoda laboriosa
GCCGCCGCTAGAACCGCCGGTGGAGGTGGTCCGAGGGGTGAGACCAAGTAACCGAATCCAACGCACCCTTGCCTCGCGCCCATTGCCTCCCCCCGACCGGGAAAAAAACCGAGTGCACCATCTCCCCCACTTCTCTCTCTCTCGCCACCTCCTCATCCTCCTTCTCCACCGCCCCTGACTGCTCTTCCTGAAGCAGTCCTACCCTCTCTACCGCCGCCGACCTTCTTCTATCTTCCTCGTCCTCCCTCTCTCGTCATCGAGTTTCTTCCGCTGGCGAAAAAAATACGCCGTCGACTTGGAATGACGCTGCACCGCGAATCCAATGCAACTGATGCCAACCTCTCTCTCTCTTCCGCTTTCGCGCGACTTTGGTTATTAACTTTTACAATTACCTCGAACGGTGCTCCTATTCTAATATCCGGGACAATTAACGAAGAACCGGATGAAAGTGGTACCCTGTCAATGGAAATTACCCGAATTGGGAATTTTGAAACGATGCCGTCGGAATTGGAGTTGTCGCGAGAGTCGAGCATCCATGCGTTATCAAATTCTAATCTTTCCCCTCCTACGATAGTTATCGAATTGTCCATTAACCGAACAGAACTGTATCGATCTTGTTCCACATTTCCGACAAAAGGAGTTTCACGATTTCTGATCTCGACGAGATCGAACCTGTTTATCAGAAAGCACGTCTGAAATCGACAAAGTGCTCCCCGTACAGTTTAAAACTATCTCGTAGCAGAAGTAGAAAAGAAAATACGGATGGAAAGAGCCGCCGCCGCCGCGTAGATGTGCTTGAAGAAGAGAGAAAAAGGGAAGTAGGAGAGGGGGGAAGGTTGGACAGGAGAATCGAGACGGTTTGTTCGTCGACGGAAATGCAGGCTGGACACGGAACGACGGAAAACGAAGCGAGTGTGTGCGAAGCACTCCCCGGATTCGCGTAATGGGAAAATCGATTAGGAACCGAGCGGCTAAGGTGACCGTCCAAGATGTACGGATACGCCACGGAGAATTATTAGCTCCTCTACATCCGAGGAATTAAACGTAAAAAAAGAATCTTTCCGATCCAGATGCGACGTTCAGATTTACTTGTTTAAAAAACACCACCGCTGACACGATTCGAAACCTGTACTCAAATTCGAACGGAGAAAGAGAGAGAGAGAGAGAGAGAGAGAGAGAGAGAGAGAGAGAGAGAGAGAGACAGACTAGAAGGAAGAAATACTTAATAGGGTAAAAGTCGAGCGTCTTAGTACTCCGACCACTTCAAGGTACTCTGAGAGTCTAGTCACTTTTCCCTCGCCCAGCATGCCTGCGAAGGTTCAATGACATCAGTAGAACCGCCGGTGTACGTATACAGAGGCGCACCGAACCGAAAGTGGAACGCTTTCAGCAAAAGCGTTCGCTTTTTTCTTCTAATAACTGTAGACAATTGACGAACGAGATCGAGAGTTGGGGAAGAATTTATACCGGAGAAACGCCTGTAATTGTTGTTTTTCTTCTTTTTTTCGTTTTTCCCCCTACCTCAATCGTAAATACCCTCAGCGCGATACTTAGTTTTTCAACGAGCAGGAAATCCGTGAAAGTTCAACGACGCCGGCGAAAGCTTGGACGCGTCCGCACGCGACCCTCGGAAAATGTGGGACACGCGTAGAACCGCAGAACCGAGAGCCCCGTTGCGTTTCATCGATATTGTTCGTATAGGCTTACAGCTACAACGAGTATTCGATCGATCTTCCAGCGTCAGTGGTGTCGTCGTCGTGCTAGTCCACGGCTAGCTTCTATTCACCGAGCGACGTCCGCGCGCGAGCGGAATATCAACACCGAGGAATCAAACACTTTTAACGAACGCTAGTTGCTCCGATTTTCATCATCTACGTCACACACGTCCTGTCTACGAAGATCGATTCTCGCCGCTCAAAGTCTGGCTACACCCTAGTTACCGGCTAAATTATCGAGCAACGAGAATACAACCGTCGGCCTTAAAGGGGGAAAACATCTGCCACGTACATCCTAGTCAGATTTAAACTAGATCTCCCTTACGTTTCTACAAGAAGGCTACTCTGCTACCCCTACTGGTGTCTATAGCGAGCGACCACCGCTACCCTAGCACGTGTAGTCGAGAGAGTTAAGTTGCTCGAAAGTTTGTTCGCAGATAGGAGCAAACGAAAGGAAAGGGAAAAGCGAGGGGAAGAGCGAGAGAGAGATGGAGGGACAATTAGAAGGTGTTTGATTTTCGGCGACAAAGAGGAAGTTAGGTGCGTTAGTAGGACGGGTGTATCTCGACGACAAAGGCGATGGAACGAAGGAGTTTCGCGATGAACGTGAGAGAATGAAGGGGCTGGCAAGGTAGGACAGGGTGGGAGGGGGAGGATAGAGAGAACTGAGAAGGAAGGAGGTGAACGACGGACGCGAGAGGGGAATAGGGCAAGTAGAAAGGACGAGGGTGTCCGCGGGGGCGGATGAAAGGACGCTTACCAGCTACTACCTATTGATCGCCAATTCTTTTTCTCTTGTTGCATATTAGGCGCACTCTGCCTCCTCTCTCTTTCTCTCAGCGATGTGCGCTCTCCCACCCCCTTGCCGGCGTAGAGCGCGCGAATCCGCCCCTATAGCTACCCTCCGACCACCCTGCGCGCCTCTTCCTCTTCCTCTTTCTCCTCGCCCACCCACCTACCCTTCCTGCCCATATCGCGTCACCGCGCCAGAGTACGAGCCTCCCCTACTACCCTTCCTACCTACACACCATCGGCCCTCACGTTCTTCTTACCGGCAATGTTTCATTTCGAGTAGCGGCACCCTTTCCGTAAAGGGGTGGGGCACCCTTCGCTCCTTGCGCCCAGGTGTCTCGCGATTCTCGACGCTCCTTCCCTGCTGCTACCACCCACCCGTGCCGATCTCGGTCGTCTCTATATACATATACGTAGAATATATCGATGATCGAGTATCGATCTGTTTAAATACATGTAGCGTAATAGGATGATCGATGGTAAGGTAACGAAAATTTAACGATTGTGTTGCAGGTAACGTCCGGTTGACGAGCGGTTCCGCGTAAAGAAGAAACGAGAGAGAATCGACGGTGCAAGCGTGAAGAAAAAGAGAAGAAAGAAAGAAAGAAAGAAAGAAAGAAGGAAGGAAGGAAGGAAGAAAGAGAGAAAGAGAGAAAGAGAGAAAGAAAGAAAGGAAGGAAGAAAGGAAGAAAGAGGAAGAGTAAAAGGCAGAAGTTGTTGGCGGCGACATACTGCACTCTCGCACAGTTCAGAGCGCAAGCGTGCACGTGTGTTGTGCGTTTCCGTGGTGTAACCCTGTCTCAACACGAGGGAGTAGTCGTTTCTCCACGTTCTCATCCCTACTCCTGGACGAGGACGAGAACGAGGACGATCGCGACCACGACCTCGAGGAACAACATCGTCGAGTTACCACCATCTTCGCCCCTTCGCCACTTTGCCCGTTTCTGCCGCGCGCTACGTCACGCGTGACGTCGTACCCGGCGCGCACGTTAGAGCGGCGGTGTGCACACACGCTACTACCTTTTCCCCCTCGCGTCCTCCTCAACCGCAAAGAAACTACAACAACACGATAACAACA
>NW_017101026.1:750140-751656 GCF_001263275.1 Habropoda laboriosa
GACAACGACGACGACGACGACGACGACGACGACGACGACGACGACGACCAAGACCAACGAAATCAAGAGGGGGAGATCGAAAAGAAGAAAGCCGGTGGTACGAAGGAAAGAAAAGGGAAAGAAAGAGAAAGAGGAAGAGAAAGAGGACGTGGACGAGGACGAGGACGAGGACGACAACGGCGACGACGACGAAGACGGAGGACGACCGCTGGCGGAGGGGGTGGACGTCCACGCGGGAACTCGAGGCAGGCGCACCCGGCCGGCACGCACACACATTCATTTTAAGATGTGATTTCAAAAATGGCGGATTGCCCCTATGCCCGCTGCATACAGGAACGCAGACACATCCGACGGGAGCTGCTGCGATGGACAAAGAATATGGTCTTCGTAGTCGGTGAGTTAAGCAATCGCGATCAAAGGTATTCTCTCCTAAATAGCTGTTACATTCGGCGAATATTCGCGTCAAACGACCGTATAAGAAACTGTATCGTTGTTTCACCGATACTCGTGTGTACACCAGTAGATAGGTACCTACCAGTAGGTATATACGGAGAATCTATGGAAGTTGGTGTGACCACGTTGGCTCGAGAGCCGCATGGTGAATCTTCGAATGTGTCGGGTCGGTCGGGGGGGAGGGGGGATACGTAGATGCAACAGCGTGAGTTGGCCGTCTGTGTGTCGATGTGGCGAGAGAGAAAGATAAAGGGGCGGGAGGACGAGAGGGGTTGGAGGGAGAATGAGGGCGGGAACGGGAGAGATAGGGGTCAAATAGGGGAAGAGGGAAAGATAGAAAGAGAGAGGAGGAGGAGGAACGCCGGTGGTGAGACCTGTTGCGAACCGAAACGCCGAATCCTGGTTGACTGTGAGCCAGGCGTGACTCCTACTCGTGTCCGTACGTTCAACAGGGTGGTTGCACGTTGTCGAGAAACATAGCGATATTCCGCGCGTATATTTCGCCGCGCGCCACTAAATTTCACGATATTTCGCCTCTCGCATAATTTTCGTGAAATACCGTCGACCCCGTTGCAACACGTCCCGGCTAAAAATGGGGCTAAAATTCCGCGCCGGCAACTTTACTTTCGCCACTCCTCGCTCACCCCCCTTCGCCGTTTACCCAGACGAATTTCATTAACTTTTTCCATTAACTATTTTCCATTATCCCGTAACAAATTATTCCCTCGCAAATCGTTTCTTCTAAAAGGTGTGTGCAAATATCCTTTCAAAGATATCGGAATCGAGAATTTTAATTAGGCCAACGTAAAATATGATTCGACGACGGAGGAGCAGCGAAGGAGAGGTCGCGTAACAGCTTTCGCCGTTCCGCACTCTCGTACGCCGGCGCCTCCCCGCTAAAGCTGCCTTCGACACCGCCACAACCAACGCCACGCGTCCCTACATACGAGAGTGGAAGGCGCGCACCGAAGAATACTGCACAAGCTGCGTACCTTGACCACAGACAACCGAGCGATCCCGGCCGCCGCCCGAAACCTTCTTTTCTTCTTCTTACTGCCTCCCT
>NW_017101026.1:752509-762969 GCF_001263275.1 Habropoda laboriosa
CCCCCACCATTGTCCTCCTACTACACTCTCCCCCTCCCCCACCCCTTCCCGCCCTCACTCCTCGCACTCGGTTTAGTCAGTCAAGAGAAGAGTTCTGCTACTCCTAGAAGGCGCGTTTCCACGCGCGCTGCTGTTGCGTGCACTGGCCGTTACGCTTCTTCCTCCACTATCGTAACTTCACCCTTAGTCCCTCTTTCTCCTCCTCTTCCTCCCTCCCCACCGCCCCTTCCGTTACCTTTATCCCACCATCAGCTTGTCCCTA
This sequence comes from Habropoda laboriosa, assembly GCF_001263275.1. Lineage (NCBI taxonomy): Eukaryota > Metazoa > Arthropoda > Insecta > Hymenoptera > Apidae > Habropoda > Habropoda laboriosa. The sequence goes on from NW_017101026.1 coordinate 752,772, forward strand.
CCTCTTCTCTCTCACTCTCGCACTACCCCTCCACGATCTCGCTCTCTCTCCCTCCGTCTCGTTCGCGATCTCCTCACTTCGGAACGCAGCTGCCGCTGGTGGTCGAGAAATTTTCGCGAGTCCTTCCTACCCCCCGTCGCTCGCGACCGTCCCATCCGCCCTTCGATTTCTTCTCGGATCCCCTATTTCCACTTTTTCCTTCGCGATCGGTTCTCCACCTCCTCCGCCCCCTCCTCCGCCTCTTCCTCCTCCTCCTCCACCTCGTCCACCTCCGACACCGCGAAGATTCTAAAAAGGTAGGTGGTAGTGGTGCTCTCTCGTTGCCCGAGAAAAGGAGAAAGAGAAAGCGGAAACGCGGGGTGTAGGAGTGCGAGGAAGAGCTGCGTGTGTGCGCGTTAGACCTCTGCCGGCGTACTCCTCTCGAGACTTCCATGATCTTCGGAGATCGACCAGTGCGCCGCATTCGGGAAAGGGTGTCGAAGGGTAGTTGCAGGCGAGCTCGGAGATCTTGGTCGCGTCGCCGATAGTTATCGTCTGGTCGGTGGTGCAACGTGGCTGCTGGTATCGAGTTAAGAGTGTTTTCGAAGCGAGAGTTAGGAAGGACGGTGGAAAAGGTGTGAGTGTTCTCTGGTTGTTCAGTGTCGTCGTCGTCGTCGTCGTCGTCGTCGTCGTTGTCCTGGAGATATATATCTACTGGAGTTACAGATATATCGTATCAAGATGTTGCTGTACAACGCGAACTGTATTTCGTGAACGTCGTCCTCGACGACGACCACCACGATCAACACGCGACCTGTTACGTTGCACGTGTTGCTTGGACAGAAGCGGGACCGATCGATGAGAATCGCGGAGGGCTTTTGAAAATTCGTCCAGTGCGGAAGGTTGTCGTAACGCGCGCGCGTGTACCACCGTGCGTTACGTAATCTAGATCGGACGGATTAATCGCGCGTAATCCCCGCTCGGATCGTTCCGTGCGCGTCGAGCACGGAGCCGGACGTATAATGAAGCGATGCCCGTTTCCATCGGAGATTCGACCTTTCGAATCGATGCTCGTCGCGATACCGTTCCGCGAGGTGTTCGCACGTCGCGATTAAGAAGGGTGAGGATGCAGATTGGACGCGGCGGCGGCGGCGGCATCCTCGCGAGGACTACGGACGACCACGCGACGAGACAGGAGATCGTTGGGGACGAAAGGACCGACGTGTAGAGTACGTATAGACGCTACCCTGCATCCAGACTCGACGAGATTCTGCCTACCACGTGTACCTACCAGCCGAGGGAGCGTCTGTTGACACTCTCGCGAACAGCATCTGCTGACCTAGGATCGAGACGAACGAATATTTTGCGGAATTAACGTGGGTAGGCCTAGGAAATTGGTAGACGTCGACCAGAGGATAACGAGGAAGTTGGGAAAATTTGTATCCGGTCGAATTGAAAATTCTTCAACGTTAAGAAAAGTACCTTCGTTTCCCACCACTGGCCACCCGGCTATACCCTATCGCGCAGGATAAACGAATACTTGGCAGGGCACACTTTTCCGCTTGCCTATTCCGTTCTTTCTCTCTCCCATTGTGCATCCACACCCCCCGTTCCTCGAAAACGCTCGCCTCTAAGGCGCTGAGGGAGGAAAAGGACCGCGAGGGGTGGGCAGGAAAGGAGGAGTGTTCGGGTGGGTACAGTTACTGCTGATCGTTAAAAGGCGCATAAAAAAAGGTCGTGAGAGGGACGGCGGGTGGGGTGGTAGGCGAGAGAGGAAGCAGCGCGAGAAGTAACAATAAAAATTCGTGGGCATTCGTGTTTCGTCGCCGGGGTAGAAACGAGACGACGACGTCCAAGGGGGTGAGAAACGGCAAGAGGAGAAGTAGAAGGCGAAGGAGGAGAAGAAGGGAGGTGGGGTGGGCGATGATCGGTGGAAGGGGGAGGGTGCAGCGGGTGAGACGGGTGTCGGTGCAGGCGCAGCGAGGGTGGAGGTGGAGGATGGGTATGCCGGAGCAGCGTGCGTAATGAAACGATATTGAGTAGCCGTGGTAGGGAGGCTGGTGACGAAGGGTGGGGGTCGTCTTCAGCCCTCTCCGTCGATTGACCTCGCTTCGACGAGGCGAAGCAAGCCGCGCGCGCGGAGGAGTGAGACGAACCGAGAGACGAGGCGGACGCGCGAGGGTGGGGGGCACCAGAGTGGCACACAGGGGCGGACGTGGCGAGAGAGAAGGGTGCCCACGGTGGGGGCGAAATGCCGAGCGATCCTCTCTACGTGGCCTAGCCAGCAGGGGAGAGAGAGGAGAGCCCAAGTTAAATTGACGAAAATGACGCGACACCTTCTTTTCGTCTCTGCCTTACCATCTCCTCCGTTGCCATCCCGCCGCCTCCCGAAAAATATCTACTTCAACGCGACACTACTAGTAATACACTCCAAAGTACGATCTAACGAACCGAACAAGAGAGATAGGCAGACAGACAGACACACGCACACGTAGTACTTATGCAGAGAGGAAAGAGAGAGGGAGAGCTGACAGAAGGAGGACTTTGTGGTTAATGTCGTGGAATGGCACTCTATCAAACGACCCGACGCGACGACTCGATATTCAATGTGAGTTTTACTTGTCCGTGTCGTTTGATACTATTTCTACGCGATCGTTTGCAGATTCGATCGACGCTTGCTCGTGAAAAAGATATTTTCGTGTTGTCCGGTGAACGCGATCAAACCGCTGTTATGCGTTAATTTTTTATTCCAAGTGGGAATATTTTGCCGGAAAACGTAAACTTTGACCCGCGTAAATATTTCACGAAATATTTTTCGCAATTTTTAATGAGCCCGGGCATCACGTGTAAACAATTTGGAAAATTACCGACGAGCCGTGTCGGGCTGTTTTTTGAAACGCGGAAAATGAGTTAATACTCAGATGGAAGTGCATAATAATCCATTAAATGATCACATGCCCTGTCAGATATTTATCAAGCTTGACAGAAATTAATATCAACGAACGATATTAATGATCATTCTCCTTGTAAAATATAACGAACGTGTCGCAGCGAGCAGTCAGTTTTAGTTGTAAAATTCATATCGTACACCGGTAATTTTGTCCCCTTTGTAGGTACTTGATAAATTATCTCCTTCGTGATACAATTTCTTTTACGTTTTGTCAGTCCTACCTACCGGTTGTCACTTTCCCCTATTGTTTAATCGTACAGTTTCACTCGAATTCCGTCTCGAGAATTTCGTCTCGAGTGTCAAGATTTTTCATCGCTCCGTACCTAACTTTACTCGCTTTTACGTAATTATCCGATGAAATTATTTATTTCTCGTTCCAGCTTTGCATTCGTCCCGTATGAAACGAACAAACGCGTTTATCGTAATAGCATATGCGTTGATACGAGATACAATTTCAACGGTCCGGTCGTCTAGAAAGTTCGTTACAAAAATGGCGTCTAACACTCACCACTACGCAAAAGCTCCAACTTTATCGGCAGCTTGTAGGTAGTACGCAGTACGTAGTATAATTCCTCGCGATAGGTACGCTTCTTCGCTCGCTCTGGACCCTGTAAAGTAATCCCAGGCAACTGATTTCCACTGATCCATCGATACTTGGCTCGGTAATCCACACTGAAATGATGAAACAAGAATGCGTCCGGCCGTTCCCCTTTTTATCACATTTCAATCTCAGACACCACTCACTCGCGATTCGATTCGGCACGCTAATAATTCACAGATATCGACGATAATCCCACCAATTACGCGAAACAAATATCGTCACTCGTTTAAAAGCTCGTTCCAGACAATCGCCGAACAATTTTTACCAAGGCACGCCACAATTTCTTCGCTAATTCGCTACAAACACTCGCGACGATCAACGACCGACCAAAACAATCGCCATTTTCTCCTTCGCTATTTTGGCGGTAATTTGAGATGTGATTTTCGTGCGTTCCTAAGACGATCACGTGATCCTCTAACCTTTCGAAAATTCACTACGCGACTCGTTACGATTTGTTTTACCTACGCGATACTTTTAAGGACTTTTAGCAGAAAAAGTTTAACGCATAAATCGTCCTCGAATATACGTTGAATTCTGAAACAATTAAAACTACGTATAATACGCGTATTATACGACAAATATTACACGTATGGTAAAGTCACTGACCAGTGACGTAACAGGTGTGTTTGATCTAAGATGTCTGACTTTTCGCGTCACGTTGGAGATAATCGAAGAGCTTTAGTCTTTTGTTCAATTATGAAATGTATGCATAGTGTTTTACCTTGCCAAGTGCTTCCCAGACAATCTTAAGCCACCGTTCACCGTTTACAAGTACGTATTATTCGACACGTTATTAGCAACATTGAATAATGTAGTGAATTTGTGAGAGGTTAAATCGCGTAGAGATTGTCTCGAATAGGCCTCGAATTCCCTTTTCATTGGCAAACGAGGCAAGCAATAAATTCATAGATTCCCGTTAAACGGCACAATTTGCGAATGGCCCGTTAGAGTATCGTTCACGTATCGTACGCAGCCGTGTTACACGGATCTACTAGTAAAAAACTCGGAACGTTAATCCGATGACGGATGGGGACGGTGATCCGTTGCATTTTAATCTGTTTTTTCAGATCGGCCATCGAATTGCATCCGCACAAAGCTCTGCTTTACCACGACGACGTCAAAACGACGATATTAGTTGAGGCGTGTGTGCGTGTGTACACCGATTTGCAACGTCACGGTGTGCGCACCAGTCTCTCCGCCGACATACGCATACACGTTGCGAACGTAGCATGCGATGCAATCTCTTTGTCTCGCTTCCTCCGCTACCGATTCTCCTCTACTACGTCCATCTTTCTCTCTGTCGTGTGCGTCCTCGACACTCTCGGTTTTCAATTTCTATCTCTATCTTAGTTTTCCTACCGTCTCTATCTCACAATCTTCTTCTCTTTATCCTTCGTCGCTCCCGTTCTTTTTCTAACCTATAATCCCTTCTATACAGTATTGTCGTTTCTCTCTACATGTGTAAATAACCTTCTCTCTCTCCCTCTCTCTGCTTCGTCCTTCTTTCTTCTATTCGCGTATTTACCTTCGTAGGTACTTTTCGCCGCTGGGATGCAACCCGCGTTTAAACACACGTCACGATGATATTCCTTTCTACACAACATGCATAGCTGCTGCCGTTTCAGCGCAGAGTCGAAAACATAGGTTATTCTCGGCGAGCCTTGATTTTACGCCCGAAACGAAACTCGACCATCTTTTTTTCCAAAGCAGAAAGAGAAAAAACGTCGACGTACGTTTCGTAGACGTCGTTAGAGTTATTGATAGTTTTTTATCGAAACAATTACGGAAAAAGGATGTTAAGCGCGTGATATCTGAACACGACTCTACGATGTCCTTCGTACTTCCGCCTCTGCCACGTTCCCCGGCCGTTGTATTCCAATTCGTCAATGTCACCTCTTTTATCGTCGCGTTGAAATCGCGAATTTAACGTAGCCCACACGGCAATCTCGCGATGCAACTCTTCCCGCGGGTAACATTAGACAGCGGAGAACGATAAATGGGTCACAAGACGACTGCGCGGTACGTCTGGTATCCGATTGCCGTTTGCATCGCTTAGCAAGCTAAAATATGACCAAAGTATACCTCTCGACGTACGTTTCTTTTCACGATGCCAGCGGATTTTCGTTTTTGCTCCTCTTCTAGTTCAGCCCCGCCTTTGCACCTGTATTATCTTACTCGTGTAATAAAGACGTTATTATTAATATACATGTACACGTATATACACGACGGGTATATATGTATGTGTCGGCAGGTATTATCAGCGAGGGGAACGGATCGTGAAGTTGTCTTCCCATTTAGAAGTTCGCCTCTGACCTTAACCAGCTTTATTCGAGTAACTTTGAACGTGAATACCGCGATCATCGAGCTCCACGTGTACCTAAAGTAGGTACGGCGAGTTTCTTCGATCAGTTTGAATGCCGACTTCACGACTCGGACTCTCGTTGCATCGGTTTGTGGGAGAATTGCATCGGTCCGGATCGATGGAGGAAAAGGGAGAAAAAAAATTGATCTCTGTTTGGCCTGTTCCGGCTGAGCATCGCAAAAGTCGCGAATCTTGGAATTTCTAGTCTTGGATCAGCGAATCCAGCTCCGTCGGAGCTGTAATTTCACATTGTTCCAGTATATTATTTCATTGCACGATATCGCTCCATTAGTTCGACCGGAGCAGTGATTCCGGAGGTCATTATACCAGCGGAGAATCGTCGAGAAAGAGTGAGTGGCAAAGGAGAGGTGGCAGGGAGGGAGGGAGAGAGAGGGAAAGAACGTGAAAGAGAAAGAGAGAAGGAGGAACGAAGAAGAATGGTCCGCGAGGTCAGCCCACGTTCGTACATATTCTCACGTAGATCTGTATACGTACCGACGCGTGCACACCTTGACGAACATTGTTGTAGAAAAAGAAGCCAGTCGCTCGATAATACATCGACTGCCTAGCGGTTGGTACCGAGGGACAAAGAGCGAGAGACCAGAAATATTTGGGGGGCAGCTGGTACTTTTGGTTAGTCAGTCGGGAGGAGTTGAAGCATTATTGAAAAGGGTGTGCCTTTCTTCCAGCATTGTCCGCTTCCGTGCTTTTGTAACAGCCTTTGCCGGCTGAATTTCCTCTTCCTTCCGATTTGCCCAAATTTTTTCCGTCTAACGTGTAGCGGGATGCTCGTTAACGTTCCCCGTACCTAGTAGGTATGTTTTCGTCGATAATTCTTCGGGTGTTAATATCTCGTCGAGATTAACAAATAACCTTCGGAGACTCTATCTTTGGCAAGCATCGTTTCAAGATCTTAACGAGGCACGGCTGGGTTCCATGCCTTGTTGAGAGACAAGTTACGCTCCGTGGATTTCGACATCCATCTTGCTCTCTGTCCTTTGCTCGCCCCGCGAAAACCACTAACCGATCTCTCGCCGGTGAATGGGAATCTCTCTCTGGTGATCGTGTAACAAAGAGATGCTGATAACTCTCTCGAGTAGGCGACCAAGAATTATTTTTACCCGGGTGTTACCTGAACGAGCGGATCAGAGCGAACAGAGCGGCGAAAGACACTCGGGATCGTTGCGATTAATCTATCTATCGACCGAGATCGCATTAAAACGCAACCGTAACTCGCGAGAGCATTTGTCGAGGTACTTACCGTGACGGCAGGTAGTATCCCGCGAGTACAGTAGATCGGTCTACTTACGCTGCAAGATGCTCCGGTTGAATTTCCTCCCCCTTTTTCGCCCGAATTTGCTCGAATTAGAATGGAAAGTGGTCGGAAATGGGGAAATTTCGCAAGTCGAACGTGGCGACCTCGGTGAGAAGCATAGGTCTCCGTCTGGCACGGGGTCGTTATCGCAATTATTTCGTTATTATCGTCCTGAAGGCTTAGCAGCGGCAGGCGAATCGCAAGCGAGTTTCGGACAAAGGATAGCCTTGTGCGTCGTGAGAGCCAGCTGCGGCCCCACCATGCCCGACCACCCATTTCCTAACCTTCTACTCTCGTCTAAACCGGATTGCCATTGGTCGAAACGGGCCGACGATTAGTGACGGGACCAAGGGAATAGCACCAAGACAGCAGGACTGTCGGGGGAAATATAGCGCGCGCGCTTGGATCTAAAATTGCGGCGCCGCCATTGGCTGGATGGGGCCCGAGGCCATTCGATTTAGAATTGAAGAATGGTGCCGCTATATCCTCGGCTGACGGAGGACGCCCGTGGAAAGTAGATTCCCCTTCGTTTCTCGAATCTTCCTCATTTTGATTCTCGATTTATCAAGACAACGACCGACCAGATCGCTCCAGGGACCACGGGAAAATTCTTCTCTGACCCGATTCCATTTGTTATTATCCTCGAACGTGCTGCTACTCCTCCTCTATCTTTGATTCTCTTTCGGAAAAACCAATATTTCCTCCTCGTTATCCGACGCTTTTTCGAGTAGCTCTAGCTGGAGTTTTCGTAGTAGTTGTCACGGTACATAGTCCCATTCAATCCCCCCCTCGATGCACATGGCGACGTTTAATCGTGTCGAAAAGCTAAAAGGAAGGAGGGATAATCGTTTTATACGCCGGAGAAGTTCCTGGTGCCAAGTCTGCGTCACCATTCGGTTAATCCCGGGCGTGGTCATCTGCCCTACTTCTTCCTCTTCTTAAATGGCACGCGAGATAAGATTGGTTCGGCACCTCCTGCCTGGAATTTCATCCAGAGGCGCGCCGCATCGCGCCGCACCGCGCCGGCCGTCTAATTACTTCTGGAATCGATCAAGGACTCGAACTTTGCTCACCGTGAATATCCAACGAAGAACCGAGCATCCTTTCCACCAAGAAATCCTGCAAAATGTCAAGTCGTACGACGATTATCAACCGATCCGAACCACCAATTTCCCATCTTCCCCCTTTTCCACTCGTTTCTGTTCCGGCATTTTCAAAAATATTTTCCTACTTGCTCTGGACTGGAAGGGATCTGTTCTGGACAGTAGGAACAGTACGACAGGATAAAGTCACCCCTTTTCAATTGCGATGCGGTTTACGTCATTAGGAGAAGCGTCTTGCAAAAGACGGACCGTCTCGAGCTGTTTCTCTTTCTCCGCTCTCTCTTCCTCTCTACCTACCGTTGCATTTTGCTGGATACGTTCATTCATTTGGAAATCCGGATCTCGTGTTTCGCCGCCCACTCAACGAAGAAGTTGCTGGTGAGAGGAAAAAGCACGATTACTACCTTTCCTACCAGATTATTCTCTCAGTGGGCATTTCTCGGTGACCATTGATTACATGCAAGGTCGATGATGTTGCAACCAGTAGACACAGGGTTAATCAGACCTTTCGAAGAAAGGAGGGAATCTTGACCGGTGCTCGCCGTGGAAAGTTAGGATTATTCTCAAAGCGATTGTTTTCCTTCGAAACGGAGATAACAATCGCTACTTAATCGTGTCGTGAACATTTTCTTCTAGGTATCATGGATCTGAAACGTTCGTAATACAAAGAAATTTTTGCATTTCGACCTTCTCTGCGCTCGCCTCGACGTTTCTTTTGTTCTTTCGCGGATAGTAGATGAGCTGGATTTTGACGTCATCGAGAAACGAGGCTAAATTTAACGTGGAAAAAAATTTTTCGTGCAACGATCGCCTTATTCTGGACAGATTTCCATGACTCACGGTACAGCCTTGAGGGTCCGGCACGTTCTCGCGAGATGATGATTCGTATAATTGTCGCGGCTGTCTTGGTGTATACGCTCCTCGGTTCGATTACGAAGAAGTTCGAGGTTTTCTTAATACGCCGATTAACGAGTTACGACGATTGCGTTGACTTGTGCAATTTGTGTTCGCCTTATCGATGCATTATTAAAATCTACGGCGCGAGTAAACGCGTGTTACTCACGTTTTCTGCCTCGCGACGAGGCGAGGCGAGGCGAGGCGAGGCGAGGCGAGCGTCGAATTTGCAGAATGCCACTATCGTTTATAGGGTCGAACTTATTCGCGTAAAGCGTCCGTAATTATTCGTGCAGTAGCCACGAATGCGATACCTCTGGCCGAAAAACAATTACGTCGTCTGGTCTAGTTTCATCGTAGGAGAAAAAAACGAAAAGGAAGAAAAAAAAATAGGAGGAAGATATAATACGTTTCGTCGGAGTTCCATTTAAAGTCCGCCTGTATAAACTCAGCCCTGACCGTAATGCTTGTCATACGTTTTTCTGACAGCAGCGCGTGCAAGCAGATATGTCGCAGCAGCGACGCTCGGCGCAGATCCAGTTCGCGTTTCCGCAAACTGGCATTATACCTACCTGTATTTGATAAGCTGCGTGGAACTAGAGCGTTTAAATAATGGCCGTACAGACGGCGATGGGCTACCACGATGGGGGCGTTGCTATTCGTTCCAAACGTTCGACAAACAATAATAATTTATTCAGATGTTTTTCATCGCGCGCGCACTCCTTTTGCAGCCCAGTTAGCGTTAATTCAGCCTTTCCGATCAATGCTCACCAAACATACCTTCTCCGTCAATACTTTTAACGTGACCTTAAAAATTTCTCCGCTCGGTTAGGCAGATGTGTACGTAGATACGAAAAACGAAGGAGGACGTGAAATTTTTGGGGAAAAGAAAAATGCAAAACGATACGACAGGGGGAAGAGGTAGGGCGAAATGGCGGGAATTGTCGAAACGGTTGAAATTGTGCGTAAGAGAGGAGGATGTCGAGAAAGAAGA
>NW_017101026.1:763022-764581 GCF_001263275.1 Habropoda laboriosa
CGACAAAATCAATTCGGTGAGAAATAAAGGCGGCAGCCATGAAAAATCGCACTCCGCGCTCGATCTTCTCGCGCACGCGAATTCTACCCACACATGCAAATATATTTACGTACATTGATCGGTTGGCATGTGCTCGTGGCACACGCGACGACCAAATGGCGTGACAGTTATGGTGCATTTGCGGGACGCGTGCCACCGTACCGGGTGTCTGTTTAGAATCAATTGACGCATTCAAAGTGGGACTCTACGAAGAGACGCGTTTGCGGCCCAATTTGAGCATAGTCGATGAATGGCGAGCACCAAGCCGGGATTGTACGCGTATCCGGGCTTTTTCGTTGAAAGAAATCGCCGCGAATTTTCCGCGATTGTCGCGTGTTTCTAATGCCGTCACGCGTTTTGTTCGCAGTTCGCCTTGGAATAAGATTGTCGGTAGTAGTTTCATCGCGATATCGATCGCGAACGGGGAAAAATAAACGCGGCTGAATTTACATTGGAACTCGATATTTCACTTTTTCCCTCGTTCGATATTTGTTTTGAGAATGAATATTGGTCGCGCTAAAAAGCTGCGGAGGATGACGCGTTATCCGTACGCGTGTATGAATCTTGGAAGCTTTCGCCGCCAGCGAGGTACCTACGTCACGTCGCTGCGATAACAGCTCGACTATTCGGCCTTTGGATAAGGAAGGGAAAAAAAGTCCTGTTATCGTCGGCCAGTGATGACGAGGGCGCGAGCGCTGTTCAGTTACACTTTACTCCATTTTGATTCAAAGATGGACATAGTACACGCGCAGGCAGAACAGAAACTGCACGGAGCGATGGTTTCTTTATGAAGAGGTTAGGGTAACCTTTGTGGGCAGCAGGGGATGGGAGAGGAGGACGATCCGCGAAAAAAAGAAACGGGGAAAGATTACTAAACGCGTTGCACCGGCAATTTCGTGTGCTGCAATTTTCTTCGTTGCGACACACTCTGTCAGATACTAAATAGGACGTGCGTGTTACCGCTGTGTCCTTCGAAAAACCACCACGTCCGGTCGGTTTCTCGAGCATGCGATTTTGGTGATTCCGACATCGGCGTACGTAGCTAACGGTTTATCGCGGTTAACGGATCTGCCGTATATTCACGCGAGGAACTCGCGTTTTCTCTAGCGATCGTTTATCGGTGCCCTTTCAACGGCTTCTAAGACGAATTCTAGCGAGACGAAGACGAAATGCTAGAAAGACTAAAGAGACTAAAGAGTAAACAAAGGGGTCGGCAGAGAAGAGGGGTTTTGCCGCTCGTCGTTGTTTGATGTAGTTGCGGTGGTGTCGTAGGTCTGGAACGGGTAGCGGAGGAGTTGATGGGCCGTAGGAGATGGAAGCAATATCAGGACACCTTGTACAGCGGTACTCGCAGCAGCGAATCAGTGACGGCACAGCCCCACCACCGGCTATACCCGGCGTTTTCGTCGTCCTGCGACCCGGTGCCCGGGAACCTGGAGCAAATTGGGCCGCGACCGCTTCATCCTGTGTCCTCCTCGTTACCTACAACGATTACCACGATTACAACGACGGTCTCACCG
>NW_017101026.1:764666-765903 GCF_001263275.1 Habropoda laboriosa
CGGCCACCACGACCACCACGGGTCTCGCGAAGCAGGAAAGCCTGCAAAGGCATCACCACCTGCACAACCATCAACATCTCCAATCCTCGGTTCAAGAACACCACCGCCATTATCAGCAAGAGGAGTTACGTCGACTCAGGCCGGACGAGATAAAGGTCGAGGTCGGCGAGGACGAGTTCGCGAACGGTGTGGTTCGAGAGGAATCGAAGACCGCGGACGCGTCCACGCCGGCTACGGTGGCGAGGGCGGCCACGAGCTCGACAACCACGACCACGGCAACGGGAACGAGCGGCGCGTCGCCGAGCACCACGGCTGCTGCTATGACCACCGGAACCACCACGATTCCGACCAGGCGACGACGCAAACGCCGGCAAAACGACGGAGAGACCACCGACGACAGAGAGGACGACGACGAGAACGAGGAAGAGGAAGATGGTCGGGGGCTGATCGAGGCGGAGAAGCGACTGAAACTCGACGAGGATGCGGACAGGCCCGTCAGTCCTCTCAGAAGGGAAAAGGAGGGAGGAAGAACTCGGGATTATCCGACTGCCAACGCTACCGACACGGAAGGGACCAAGGTTCGTTGCGTCGAACTTACTCCTGTCTTACACCTTTCTCCTTCTTCTCTCGCCTCTTTATCAGCGTTCAGCGTTTGAGAGTGGGGAACGTTTTGTTGCAGGAACGGACGGAGGAAGTCGCGTTGGAGCGGACACCGGTGACGCAGGGCTTGCTGAGAGTGAAAAAGGAGGAGGAGCTGCAAGAGGCGCCGAGTTCTGGAGGCGGCCCAACGATATCGACGACACCTGCGTCGGATACGGATGGGACCAGGTCAGGGTTGCCGTGTCGGGAGGTTGATGCAACCGGCAGGAACACGGTAGCGCCGTTTTTCATTGGAACTCGACGCACCAGCCCGCCGCCAGAAGACTGGAAGCCGTTAGACAAGTGTTACTTTTGCCTGGACGGCAAGCTACCGCACGATGATCAACCACCCCTCGTAAGTACGCTTCTAATAGGCAGCACTGGACGCGAAAGGCGAAATCTTGCTCGCGTCACGGTGACGACATCAAGCGAAATCTCGCGATCGACTCTCAGAATAATTTGCCCGTGGAAGTTAATGAAGCCGTGTCACCGTGACGCGATTCGTGCCGCAGGCAACTGCATTAGTCGATGTAGAGTCCTTCAGAGCGCATAATTAATCGGGGGAGGGGGAGGGGGGGGCGGAAAGGACAACGATGCG
>NW_017101026.1:766124-777413 GCF_001263275.1 Habropoda laboriosa
TGTGGCTTGCGCGAAAAAGCGAATTTGATCAGGATTCGATTTGTCCTCCACGTCGGGACCGCTCCTTTTTCCATGATCGTTTCTTCCCTCCCACGCCGGTGGTAATCAGTTCCTTTCCGTGTGTCCCGACCAATGACGAGCCGGACGAGAAACGTAACATACAGCTCGATGTCGCGTCCTGCAGAGCCCGCAGAGCGACAGTAGCAGCAGCTCGCGATCGGCCGAGTCACCGATGTCGGTCCAGGTGGATCCGATGGCGGCGTCCGTGGTCGCCGCGGCGCTCAGCGGTACCTACCCCACCTTGCTGCCCCAGTGGTGTCTGCCGCCAAGAGAGGCGCCTCTCATCGGGGTGCAGCCTCATCAGGACAGCACGACGCCGCCCGACCAACCGCTCGACCTCTCGGCCAAACCCAAAAATTCTCAGGTACGTGCCTCCTTCTGGCGTGGGTAGACTCGCTTTCCTTCTCCTTGCGTGTCGATATAAATGCATACATCAACATTCTAGTAGACCATCATCTAATGTCTTATCGTCTTCTCGTAATCACGTTTACGTGGATGTTACGAGTTTTTATCACCAGTTTTAAATAACAACCTATGTATCACGTAGCACAGCGTGGCTGATGTGTCCTATGCTTTCTGTCGCAGGATAACAACATATCTCTATTGGAGCAACAGAAAATACCTCTAAGGATGACAGCAGGTATCGACCCCAAGAGTATCTTTAAGTAAGTAGCCTTCTCTCCTCTACAACGGTAGATAGATTACTCGATCGGTCACGTGACGATGCACCGACGAACCAAACGCCAAAGTTGAAAGAATCGTGCCGGTGTTATTACGAGCCCACCTCTCTGGATAGAGCTCGCAGGTATTTACATTCCGCGCGAGCAGAGGAAAGTGTTGATCGCATTCCGTGCCGCGTGTTCCAAAGGATCGTGAATAGATTGGTGTTGGAGCGACGATTTAGCGGACGGTACGCGTACTGGGTGATTGCACTCTTCCTCGAACGTTACTCTCTCGATCATCGAAACGTGTCTTGGATACTTTTTTTCTATTACGCGGAAGTTGTGTCGTTAAATAGAGAATTCGCGATATATGTACCGCGAGTTGGAGTCGATAGACGGGACTCTGTACGAGAGCGGGTAATTAAAAAGTTTCCCGTTGGTTGTTTGCTTATTCGGAAATTTTTGCCGTCGTGCCGCGTCCCATTGTTCGCAAGCCACTCATTACGAAAATTCGCTAGAAAGTCAGGCAACATTTTTGCGCCGCGCCGCGCCGCGCCGCGCCGGTTTGCTGGAAACACCGCGCGTCGTACCGCGTTAATCTCCTCGATAGAATTCGCGTGTCCGTGAAACGATCGTGCCGCCTCGCGAACCTTTATCTACCGCTTATTAGTCGAACGAAAATACGCGATAGGTGGGGTAGATGTTTGATTCGGTAGGAAACCGCGCGGCAATCTGGTCTAGGATCGCGTCCGTTCCAAAGGGTGACTCGAAAATTACAAAGAGAAACTTTGCGCGCCCGAATCGGCCGTGAAAGTTAATCGAAGATGAACGGAAGAGAAATCGGAAGATCCTTGCTGAAAATTCAAGCTAAAATCGAGGCGCGCTCTCTTGAATAAATTTCCCGCGGAAAAAAGAAAGAAAGAAAGAAAGAAAGAAAGAAAGAACGGTTTTCACTCGGCTAGTTGAACGTTTCCCAAAACCAGAATAACGGTGAACGCGACGAATCTAAAGCGAGATAGCCGGTTTCCAACGAGTGGCGACGATGATTGGCGGAAAAATAAAGAACATTGGGCGGTAGATCGGAGAAGAACGGCGACGAAGACGAGGAACGCGTACTTTGAGTCAAAGTCGCGAAGCGTGTCCGTACGTTGCCCTCGTGTTTTCGCTGTTTTCCCCGCGGAACATTTTGCGCGTCAAATTTTTATCGTCGTCTATTATTAGTCCACCGTAATCTGCACCTCATGGACTCATGACACATCGAAGGCACAAAGTAGCTCGCGTGTGTCGTGCGCCGCGTGAGAAAGATCGAAACGCGAAGAGGAACGCTGGAGAAAAGGAGACGGGGGACAGTGGTTCGCGGCCGCGCATGCGTCGTGCCGTAATTAACGATAAGATAGCCCGCCGTCGAAACCGCGCGAGTCAAGTCGAAATTAGAAGCTCGAACGATCAACCGAGATGAAGTCAGTCAAAATCTTTCCTCCCAGGCGAGCACTGTCCAGATTATCGTACTTACGCACGTAGAATAACTTTGGATCGGCGGCAGGAAGAAGTTGTACATGTAGTACGTTCGAAAGAAGAACAGTATGCGGCAATAGTTATTTACAAGTACGATACATATAAAGATAGGACCTCGTGGAATGCATAGAGATTGGAATGAATTTAAGCGTAAAGTAAAAACACACTGCGGAGATATGGTTTTTTACCGAGTGACAGAGTCAAGTCACTTTTATCAGCTTACTTTGCTGGTGCTGAACGGAGAGAATGGGTCGACGAACCCGTCATGGGGGGCCACGTTTCTTAGCAGTCGCCGACGTGGAGAGTATTCTTTTACGATGAATTCTCGCGATTAATCTTATCGTCAAACAGTGAAACAAATTGTATACCGGTCCGATTGCTATCTGTCTCGCTTACGTCACCTCGATTCTTCGAACAGCCTCCGGACCGGATAGGGAATTGGAATTCGTTCGTTGAACGAACGATAAACGAAAGGGAAGAGGGGCGAAACAAAAGAGAGGTATCGATGAATATGTATAGCATGAAACTGGGAGAATAAGACGGGACGTGGGGTCGCGGGAAACCGAGCAAAACGGATGGGCATAAATCGCACAACTCCATAAAACGTTTTAATTGCGTAACGTCTGGTGCGGCGGGGTTTCTCACCATTAGCTGCCTAATTTCGTAACTCGAATTCGTTCTAATGCAGCCGCGCACGGTCGAAGATCAAAGTGTTAACGAGAGAGAGACGCTGTTGTTCCGATCGATTCCGCCGCTTCTCGTGCACAACACGTGCGCGTACCACGCCGGCCACGTGGTACACAGTTGCCCGGTGAATCACCTATACACGTGAGCTGTTCGTGCTACGAAAAGTGACCTGAGTAACTTCGTTGCGGATGATTCAGGGAATCAGCGGGAAATTCAGGTGTCTGTCTTTCCTCGGTGCATCAGGCCCGGTGACCTACGATATGTCGAGCGATCAGAAGGGTTAAACCAGTGCTGGATGTTTTAGTTCTTGTTACCGCGCGAAACCGCGTATGACCGGGACGGTGGCGGCTGTGGCGGCGGCGGCAG
Organism: Habropoda laboriosa; assembly: GCF_001263275.1. Lineage (NCBI taxonomy): Eukaryota > Metazoa > Arthropoda > Insecta > Hymenoptera > Apidae > Habropoda > Habropoda laboriosa. The sequence continues at coordinate 769,415 of NW_017101026.1, forward strand.
CTGCGGCAGGCGTCGGTGGTGTCCCCGTGGTGGGTGCCGGGGGTGGCCGGAGGGCCTACACCGAGGAGGAGCTGCAGGCTGCGCTCAGGGATATCCAGAGTGGCAAGCTTGGCACACGAAGGGCGGCCGTGATCTACGGGATACCACGTAGCACCCTGCGCAACAAGGTCTACAAGCTTGCGATGGAGCGCGAAAGGGACGCGACCCTGTCTAGCACCCACTCACACCCTCACGAGCCCGGCGCCCCAGCCACCACCACCACGACCATCACCACCACCACCACCACCACCACTACTACTACTACTACTACTACAACACCACCAAATACGACCCAAAACGCCTCCGCGACCACTCCGACCCCGCAAGTGGACGAGGTAGGTTTTGGGGACAGAACAAGTGAAAAAGAGAAGCGGAGAGAGAGGGAGAGGGTGAGAAAGAGAGAGAGAGAGAGTGGAGAGAACGTATGAGAGAGGAGAAGCGAGCATATTATTATTACATTAACCCCTGTTCGATTTTTACAATCGTCCACGTCTTTTTTAGAAAGAGAGAGAATTGAGAATTGGCAATGACAAGGATCGAGAGTAGGGTTGGGAAGCGTAGAGAAACACGTGTTGAGATACCACGCTTCTTCTGGCACCGGTGGCGACGAGAGTTTCGTTCTCGGTCTCTTTTGAACTTGCTTGCTTTAGTTAGAGTTAGAATCGTCCGATAATCGTGTCGGTGACAGTAGGAGGGGATCGCTTCGTAAACTTCCATCGCGGTTTTCATTTTTCCTCCTGCTTGTCTTTTTCTTTCACCGACTCTCGATGATTTTGTTTCGAATATTTACACGAACCAGTTCCTTCCAGGTTCGGTTCCACCGTCGTTAATCGTAAGTTATCGGACGTTAAGAGGAGACGCCTTTGGACGCGATTTATCTCGAGCTAAAGATTGTGACGCGTCCAAGAACAACGGGAGAGACGAAAACGTTCGATGAATGTTGGAAGAAGGAAGGGGAGGGTTAAAACGAGAGTTGGTTTCGATTCGCGTGGAGAGACCGCCCATTTGTATCTACAGTGTGGTTTTGGTTAGGAAGAACGAATTGGAGCTTCCCCAAAACATACCTCTGCCACGGTGATCGTAGAATTCGCGTGGACCGATCGCGCACCAGGGAACCCTTTTTCTAGCCCATAGGCAAACACGAAAGATGAACCTCGGTTCACGCGGGTTCTTTATCGGTTGCCGTGATTCTCAGTAGCGTCGAATGTTTTTGCATGGGCTGTTTAACTTTTTTTATCTCACTATTTGTAGTTTAACACACGGCCGCTTGGTCTTGGCGAGGTTGCAAGACTCGAGGTAAGTTTTCGGGACGAGCTGACCAGAAAATGTTTCTCTTGGACCGCGAAGCTTGTTGTTCGCGACGGGCTGATAGAGCCCTATCGAGTATACGCTTTTTTCAACCTCGACACTGTGTATTAGTTGACGTTCTGCTCTGAAGCAAGGCTCTGTGTTACCGCGGTATACGTTGGTATCGTTTCTACCTGACGTTCTGACGAATAGCAAGGCATGCTTACAGGCGGCGTGGCTTTTCCGGCAAGATTGCGCCGAGAACGATACGATTAATTTTCCAAAAGTATCCGACGATTCTTTGAAAGTTTCTCCGTGACAAAGTAGTTTTTTGGGAAATTAATCTCGAATCGAGATCGTTTGATTAAATTTTCTGTTGAGCAAAGATGTTCTGCCTGGTGTCGTTAGGAGAAGCGCAGGTAGTTTAGTTGCTGGTAGACATTTTCGTTTGAACGCATGTTGTTTGAGTAATAGTTGCGACCTCTGCTGCCTCTTTTTACTCGTCGGGGTGAGTGAGACACATTTTTCAAGCTGGTTCTCAATTTTCCCACTTTGCCTTTCTCTTTCTTCATTTCCGCGGCCGAACGACACGAATCCGAGTAGCCTCTTGCTTTTTTCTCTTCTTCTTCTTCTTCTTCTTCTTCTTCTTCTTCTTCTTCTGTACGTGTAACGCTTCTTGCGAATTACAATTCCTCCTGGCTATTCCTGCATGACGCTTGGTCATTCTGCATCTGACGAAGAGGAGGAGTACTTATTATACATGGACAATCGACACCACGAATACAAACTAACACAGACACGCGTACATATACAAGCTACACAGAAGAACGCCTCTCGATGAAAAAAGAAAGTAAAGTGTGGTTCGATTCGATTGAACGACGTGAATTTTCCTCGAGAGGGCCAATTAATCCTTATACTTGAATTTGTAGTAGTGCCCCGGTAGTAGGGTGTGCAGAAAAGGCTAGAAATAAATATTCTTAACAGGTGGACGACAAAGAACTGTCGGGTGCGGAAGAGGAGAAAGAAGTCGAGAAAGCTCTGTTGAAGCCACTGTTGTCCTTGGAGGATCTGGTGAGGTTCTCAGCCCTCGAAGGAAGCGGCGGAGATTCCCTGAGAACGTTGCTGCAACGAGGACAAGAGACCGGAGCCGAATGGCCAGGGCTAGAACACGCGAACATCGGTCCGTACATACAAAAGATGCTCGCAGCAGCTGCGCCGTTCAAAGGTGAGCCGAATACCGAGTAATTCTGCTAAGAGAAGGGAAAAAACTGTAAGTGGTAATAGGAAATGAGACGGAAAGCCGATGTTTCGGTGAAAGAAGGTTGCAAGGGTCGACTCGGGTTATTTCCGATAGTTAGACGTTAGACCGTTTCATTGGCCGACTGGGCAGCCAGTCTACGGGCAGGTCCGAGACGAAAGTCGAAAAGTGTATTACGAGCGAATAGGTCTTCGGAAATCGATAGAAGCCAGGCCCTAGTCGACGGGTCGCCGACACTTTTTCCACCTTCTGAACGGAACTTCGTTTAAGTGGCTTAAACAGTTCCTAGAGGCTAATCCGAGATTAAGACAAATGCTCGTAGGCACGAAGAGACCGACGAAATCGTATTTCTCAACTGGGAAAACTTTCCTTCCCGTTTTCAACAGGCATGGAGTCGCAAGACTATCGCATTCCAGAGGTGATGAGAAGACTGATGAGCGAAGACAAGAGGCTAAACAAGAGCGTAAACGGGGACCAGTCGCAGCCACCGCATCAGCAGCTTCATCATCATCATCATCAATCGACGCATCCGCAGGCGCAGTCGCAGGCGCAACAGCAGCAGCAGCAACAGCAGCAACGCGGACCGATCACCAACGACGACTTTAATCCCAACATCGAGGAGGAGGCGAGCGACAGCGCTCAAGGTAGAGCGATTCTGAAGATTCCGTCCTACAAGCCCGCCAGTACCCCTGGATGTTCGAGCAAAAACGGCGAGCCAACGTCTGCGGCGTTCGCCCAAGGGTTCGCCGCCGCTGCCTCGAGTCCGGGCCTTCTGGAACGAGCCAGTCCGGCGTTCTCCGGCACCAGCAGCCCGACCAATTCGCTGGTCGGGAAAACGGTCGCCGTGAATTTCCGTGACGTGATCGCGAAGAGCATCAGCGTGAAATTCCAAGAGGGTCAGTCGGTCGCCGCGTCTGGAATGCCCGGGTGTCAACAGGCCGGGGTAGTACAGTCGCAGCAAACCATGATGAACGACCCTAGCCCGTTCAAGAGGGGACGATACACTCCACCTCAGCCATCCTCGCAGCAGTCGCAGTCGCAGGCGAAACCGCAGGCTCAGGAGGCGAACAAACCGAAACCGGCTACCGGCGGCAAGGGAACCAGACCGAAACGCGGCAAGTACAGGAACTACGACAGGGATAGCCTGGTCGAGGCTGTACGCGCTGTTCAGCGGGGTGAAATGAGCGTGCATCGCGCAGGCAGCTATTACGGAGTACCACACTCCACCCTCGAGTACAAAGTGAAGGAACGGCATCTGATGAGGCCAAGGAAGAGGTACGTTCTCCACCCTCCTGTTCGCCATTTTCCCTCCTTCTCCTTTTCCGCGTGCTCTCCCTCTCTACCCGCGACGGTCATATTTCGCTCCTGATTTTCTCATTGTTCCAGGGACCAGAAGCAGTCGGACGACAAAACGAAAGAGACCGTGACAGCGGCGGCTGCCGCCGCGAACATTCGACCAGGCACGGCGGACAAGAAACCTCAGCTGAAGCCGCAGAAGCCGTTCACACCTCCCGGCGGTATACCAGGCCCGAACGGGATCAAGATGCCCCCGTTCATGGAGGGTATGCCTCCTCTACCGTTCACGCCGTTCAACTTCTGGAGTCCGCCGCCGTTCATACCATCGCCGTTCATGGCTGGAGCGCCCAACGTCCCGACCATCTTACCGGAGCAGTACTTCGCGACCAGCAGGATTCGCGGGTTGCAGGAACAACAGAGAAACGCGGCGATGGTGCAACAACAGCAGCAACGAGACAGGGACGGTATCGGCGTGGCCGCGGCGACCGCCGAATCACCTGGGACCTCGAATTCGCGCAGCACGCCGATGAGCAAAGGGCCGAGAGAGGTGTCCGAGAGCTTGTACGACGGTTCCGGGGCGAACGGTAGTTTCCTGGACAATTTGATCAGGTCGAGCCTCGAGACGGGAATTCCAAGGGACCAGAGGGCGATGACCGAGGCGAGGAACCAGCAACAGTCCTCGTCGCAGCAGCAACTCCCGGAATCGATGAGGAGTAAAACGTTGATCGATCAGCTGTGCAGAAACTCGAGGAGGACACCGGTGCCGCGGTTAGCTCCGGACAGCAGCGAGGACGAGAGTTACAGGGGACCGTCCGCAACCGGAAGGCCGGTCCCCGAGCGACCGGAACGTGTGCCCACCGTTGACCTCAGCCCGTCACCGTCCGACCGCGGTCGGAACGACGACGGTAGCGATCGTCTCACGTCCCCACCGACTCCTCTCTCGATATCGAGAGCCGGTAGCAGAGACGAGGACAGTACCCGCGACTCGAGGATCGATCGTAGCAGCAGGGAACGCGAAGTTCACAACGGTGGCCAAGAGGATCGGGATCGAAAGTCTCTGACCATTCATCAGCCGCAGCAACAACAGCAGCTGAATCACTACCCGGACTTACACAATCTCTACGCCGTATCAACTGACAAAAAAAGTGCCTGTGATAGTAAGCTTATAGTAGATCCTTCGAGCCAGAAGGCTCAACAGCAGCAGCAGCCGTCGCAGTCGCCGCAGCAACCACCACAACCACCACAACCACCACCACCACCACCACCACCACCACCATCACAACAACAGCAACAGCAACAGCAACAACAACAACAACAGCAGCAGCCACAGCAGCAACAGAAAGAGTACGGTGCAGTGAGCGGACTGGTTGTACAACTGCAGCGGGGTTACAATAGCGGGAATAACAGGTCCGGCGAGCAGACGACAAACAGCCAGCAATCGACGGAGCAACGCGGACCGGTGATCAGTATGGAAGACTCCGTTGAGCAGTAGGAAGAGAAAAAAGTCGGTATCGTTGATCATCAGTCAAAGTAAATAGAGAGTAATACGGCGAACGGATCCGTGTTTAGACGGTAAGAGCCCATTACCCATTGAAAAATGCGAGTGCGGCATGCAGTGCGCACTTGAACGCGTTTGCCACACGGTATGCGGCCCACCCCGAGCTCAGGGCACCCTCTCTCCTTCGGTTCGCCGCTCGGTACATCGCGCGCCACTAACGATCGAATCGCGTCTCTCTTGTCTCTCGTGATCGGCTGACTCTCCGCGACAAAGAACCGGAAATCGAGCAGGAGCCGTCGCGCGTCAGCTATGAAAGCGAACGCGCGACCGTTTCCGAGGAGAGAAGAGGGCGTGGAAGCCGGAGGAGCGCCTCTTGCCGTTGGTGTGTGCGTGTGTAGGACGAGGGACGTTTCGAGAACGCGAAACGTGGCACGAAACGAAACGAAACGAAACGAAACGAAATGAAACGAAACGGTAGTAGCCCCAGCCTGATCCTGCCCTTTCCATCCGGAAGCCCCTTGAACGTCGCGAAGCAACTTCGCGATACACCAAACGAAAGGCGACAGAAAGAAAAAGAATCTATCCAAACATCCGTGAACCCACTGCGATTCCATCAGTTGCACGCGCATCCGGCACCACCGATCTCCGTCCCAGCTGACGGTAGGTCGTACCGGAAGAACACTCACTTTTCGATTATGGCGATATTTCGATTGGAGGAGAACGCGAACACTTGTAACGGTGTTACAAGACACACGTTGCGATGTTATTGTAACATACTCATACTCGATTCACACACGCGTACACGCATACACATACACATGGACAGATTACACGCAGGTAGTTGTACTTTCACACACGTACATGGACGCCTCTGACAGCGTCGGATACACGCGGTAGCGCCCCGTACGTACGTACCAAATGCGTACTACGGTCGCCTGCGCGATATCCTACGCGAAGGATACCGAAAATAAAGGAAGAAAAATAAAAATGAAAACGGGGAGCAGACGAACAGTACGCGGTAAAAAGCAGTCCGCGCGTGCACGCGTCCGTAGGAAAAACACGCGTTGGGTAGGAGCGCGCGGTGAAAATTCCGCAGGGTTGCACCCGGCCGACTGTACGCGCGCGGAAAAATCGTCGGCCGCCACGCACTAGGACTTTTCGAACGCGCACGGGAGGAGATGAGGAACGAACAAAAAAGGAAAAAAAGAAGGACAAGGGTTAAAGAGAAATGAAAAGAAAAAATTGCCGACGCAGCAACGTATTTTTTCCTCTATCGATGTAAAACTACCTAATGCAAAAAGAAAAAAAACTTATTACCTACTACTAACATTACTTAACTCGTAAGGAGCAACATAATTATTAGGTGACGTTTTTTCATAAGGCGACAATATTTCTCTAATCTCTCGGTTATTTCGAGGCTGGCGTTCGGTAGAAACGCGTCCCGCGTCTCAAAAGAAGAAAAAAAAGAAAAATAAGAAAAAGAAGAAAAAACGGGTCGCAACCAAGAGGGATAAAAGGAAGGGGTGGCAGGAATAAGCTTTTTCGAAGAAAGAGTCTCAGGGCCGGTGTTCGTCGACGAGAGTCCCCTGTCGCGCGATAATCACAAATTTCGAGAATCGTTGGTTTTCGACGTGTGCGTTGGAAAGATCGTCTAGAGGTAGACTTTCGTCGACGAGGACCGCGCGCTCTGCTGCGCTTCGTGGAACTACAGTGAGGAAACCTATGACGGGAACGTTAAGAGGAAGGAAACACGTAGGTTTATTGTAAGGAGTTTCTGGAGGGAAAGGATTACTATAATAGGCGCGCGCTTGCTCTTGACTCGGTTGTCCTTTTACCGAAGTGCAAAATTTTTTCTTACACGCGCGGCAATGGCCACACACTTTTGATACGAATTGCAAATTTTCTACCGCGTAGAGGAAGAGAGGCCAGCAGTTGCATTTCGCGGCATTCGTAGAATTTTTTCTTCGCGAGGAAAACATCCGTTCACTTCTCGACTGGGGATCGCTTTATTTCGGATCTACTATACTATTAATTACTCTTTTGCGTCGATTATCGAAGCGTACAATAAGTAAACAAATCAGGGAGAAGACGAGTTGAACGTTAGACTTTTCTACAAAACTCACACACTAGGACTGCATTCTCGACGGTGTTTTCCTTTTAGCGACGAAAAGAAGGGAAACAAAGAGAAAGAGAAAAAACGTAGGAAAAATTAGATGAGAAATTCGCGAGAACGTGTGGAGAATCGGCCGCCGTCGTTCTTCAGGGGGGCGAAACTTCGAAATTTCTATCGAGGAAGCACACGTTCGCGGTAAACAATTCACTGGTACTTTTTTCAGGGATTAAACGAATTTTTAAAGCTTTTATCGATCGTTTCGGCGGCGACGACGACGACGACGACGACGACGAGGACTACGAACGACGTGGACGAACGACGCGGACGAACGACGAACGACGAGGTTAGCGTGTTTTAGAACAGTTGTCTAATTTTTGGCAAGGATCAGTCACACCGTTGTGTAGGAGATATCGAGGATATTCGCGATCGTGTTTGATCGCGGGCAAGTTGAGCGACGACACTGAAGAACGCCAGTCCCTCCTCTTTTGAATAATTTTTTCGCAGGTTG
>NW_017101026.1:777425-784307 GCF_001263275.1 Habropoda laboriosa
ATCGAGGTATCTTCTCGTATTTTCGATTAGTATTCCGTTCGACAGGAGATCCTTGACTATTATAGATGAACACGGAGAATATTGAGGCGATATAAAAGAAAGGAGAAAAATAGAACAGTGGCGATTTCGTCGTTTCGCTAGTTGTAGTAGCCGAGCAGGACGTTGGACCAAAAGACGAAATCGAGGAAAGCAGCGAATTCAGGTTGCAGGATGATTCGTTAGCCGAGAGAACACGCGTAAGGGAACGAGCCACGCGAGAAATACATACAGCGACACGTTCGACTCTCGACATTAATTTCCGTCTTTCTCGCGTGTTGTCGAGGAGGATTTTTCACAGTTCTGATTCTAAAAGAAACCAAAAGGAAAGCAAAAAAACTGAAAAAAAAATGGACGAGGACAGAGGAAACGAAAGGATAATTCACGCACTCATCTCATGACTCTCTTTAAGTAAAGTAACGACTGAAAGACTCTAGGCTGTACATAAAGTATAAGGCATGTATGTTCGGTGTTTAAAAAAAAAAAAAAAGCAAAAATTCCTTATTAACGCAAAAAAAATTATACCTTACTGAAAAAAAAGTAAATCGTGTAATAAGCAAGGCTACTCTCTCGATGTTTTTTGGAACTAAACTTAAACACAAAAAAAATTTACCCTAAACTTAAAGCAAAAAAACCGTGAATTAAGGAGTAACTCTGAATGGGAGAAGTAAAGTAAAAGAAAAAAAAGAAGAAGAAGAAGAAAGAATGGGTGAGGCACACCCGCAACGCAGAGAAGCGCGTCGGAAGATAATTAAAGAAAAAAAACTAACAAGTTATTGAGTGTAAACGTTAAGGTCTCCTTAGGGTTAAAGCTGAATAAAAAAAAAAAAAAACCTAATAATTGAAGCTGAAGAGCAGAAGAAACACAAGCGAAAAGCAAAGCACTAATCATGATTGTGTGTAAACGTAAATTTAAACCTTCCTTCTCTACCCTGTGTCCACCTTAAATCACCTCCCCCCACCCCCTCCACCGCCCTTAAATCACTCACCAGCCGACCACCTGCTTCGCGTCAAAGTGTAAATTCGTTCGGTGTGATCTTTAAAAAAAACTACTCGATACCTCGAAAAGAAAGAGGAAAAAGGATACCTTTTTCTAAACATTCACCAGGCACTACACCAAAAGAAGAAAGGAGAAAAAGAGAAGAAAAGGGAAGGACACTACTTACACTCGTACCAAAACTACCCTCTTCCTTCCTCCTCCACCTCCTTCCTTCCTAACCTCCAACTCCCTCCTCCCGTTTAATCGAATTCTCTCCAACCTTTCTAACCCCGCAAAAATCCAAGTTCACCGACACCACGCCCGGGATAAGAAAGAGATCCCGATCCTACCCTTTTACGAAAGATTTATCGTTAGATGTGAAAAAATGAATATTTATCGTGCGGATGATTGTAAAACGTGCGTACATTATGATTGTCGTTAATTCAATTACAGTTACAAAGGTATACGTCGCGATGTTCTGCCCGCGTTCTCCTATAATTAAACCAGGAGTCGATTTCCGTCGTCGTCGATCCGCCGTTTGTAAGTAAACCACTTACATACTTACTTACTCACTTACTCACCCGCGTGGTGTACAACCAAGACCCTTCGCCACGCGTAGATGCATAAAAACAAGAAGAACAGATTGGAATTATGTATGTACGTCGGCGAGGATCAACGACCTAACTCCTCCTTGTCGCCGGAAATTTCATCGATTCGTCGACGATTTCACGAGCCTCGATGTCCGCTCGTCGGTTCCGGCCCGGTCCGTCTCGCGTCTCGCACACCTTGAGAAAAACGTCTTCGCGCGAGACATCGGTGCTCACCCGCTCGTTCTTTCGCGACGGGGAGGATCGGGTTGTTCGAAAGGAGACGGTGTGAAAATTTTTTTCCTTGCTTTACTCATTCGACCATTTGAACGCACAATGAGAATTTCTTGGGTGATTCGGAGAAGTAGAACCACGGGCGTGTCTTCTGAGGATCGATCCGGAAGATTGAAGGGGTGCGAGGGGTGTGATGCGGCGGGGCGCGGGAGGCAGAGGATGGGCGAGGGTTGGGTAGTAGATGGTGGAAAGAGGGAAGTTTCTGGCTCGACGACGACAGCCTCGACTCCTGCACAAATTAGGTACGCGAGAGCTACGAGTCTCGTTCACGTTCGCTGAGAACGGGACGATTGGGTTGCGACAATTGGGACGATCGGCGCTAACGGCGTAATTAACGAGGCTGCCGTGTAATGATTTCCCAGTGACAGAGTCGCGTCAACGTGTCTGCCGCAGCGATTTCGATTAACAAGGCCGGAACGTTTCGTTTCCGGCTCGAGGAATTCGGAGCTTTTTTTCCCCGGTCTCTCCAAGAGACCATGTATCGCGAGGAAGCGATCGGAATGAAACGCGCGTGTAACAACAACAACAACAACCAAAATAAGAAGAAACACTCTATTTTTGACGAGGCAAAAGGGAAAATAGATTCGCGTGAAGATGCAAAGAAAATTGGGACAACGTTCTGTGATTTGAAAAACATTATCGGCGTTTCATATGCAAACTGTCCATTGGTTATCGTAGCGGTTCGTAGGAAAATTCTCTCTCGATATCGAAATTCGTTTTCTAAAGGAAATTATCTACATATATCGCAGAGATTCGCGAGGAGTATTTAAGTGGAATGACGAGGTCGCATGGGCTAGGGCAGATATCGTTGCGAACGCGGCTGTAAAAAAAGTGTCGATTTACGTTTTCTTTTTTTTTTTTTTTTTTTTTTCTTCGAGGGAGACGGCGGGACCAAGGGAACGGGGAACAAGGGGTCGAAGAACCTCCAACGAAATTAGACCACCTTGGTATCGCAGAAATTCGATTCTCCGGAAATTCTTCCCACCCCGATGATCTATCTCCGAGATGTTCGTTCGTAGATCCGTCCGGCCGTCTCCTTCCACACGTCGCGGGCGATACGCTAAAAAAAAAAAAAAGAAAAAAAAAACGATCCGGCGAGAGACGGATTGGTCGAAAACGGGGAGGAAAAGAAATCTTTAAGAATTAAAAGAAGATATATTATATTAAAATATCTGTGATGTAAAAAGTAACAAAATTTTGATGTATATTTTTCACAAATTATTGTAACCAGCTAGTGTATATGTGTAAGATTACGGATATAAAGAAAACAAAACAAATACTATTGTAATTAACGGTGTGTGGAGACAAAATGACGAGTAAGAGAGAGCAAATCGAGAGCCAAGAAAAGAAAAAAAAAAAAAAAGAAATGAAACCAAAAGGGAAGAAAATTTTGCGGGAGAAGCGAGATCGCGAGATTACGTTTATCCACACCGGTGGTCAGACGGGACCAAGATGGCGGGCATCGCGCGGAAAAGTCGGGCCCAAAGATTCCCGTTTCTTTCGTCGCTTGTTACACGTTGATTCTTCATCGATATGTTTTCGTGCGCGTCCCCTGCTTTACTATCGAGGCATAGAACATTCGATCGCCGACACCGACTCCTCCTTCTCTTCCCCTGTAAACGCGTCTGTGGGACATAAAAGGAAAAAGATGATAAAAAAAAAAGAATCGAGGAGGAATAAATTTAGCTTCGCTTTGAAATTGTTTCTTTGGTAGCTTCTGATCGTCAAAATTCAACGTTTATCGTTTCTTTCTCTATTCGTCTGTCTGTCTCGCGACATCGAGCGCGTCGAGTATCCGAAAAACTGGAAGATTTGGTCCGATTGGCCCTGAAACGGCTCAATGTCAGCTACCTCACAGAGTATCGTCACGTTTGGTATGGTTCGCGTAGGGGATGTTCGCATGTTTCGACCGCTACGTGAAATTGAATGGCCGTCCGACAAATAACGAAACCTTTTCTATTCGTTCGGTTTAGTGGTTAGTTAATTGTAAAGGGGAGAGATTAATTTGTCGTCTCGTAATATGCAGCTGGAAAGCTCGTATCGATCATCGAATACGAGAGTATTTAACGGAAGAAACTGGAAGGTGTATCGATTCACTAGCGGCCAATCAGTTTCCTCGAACGGCGAACAGGCGAACACCAGCGGAGTGGGGTCGTGTAGAGAAATGGTCTAAACAGTTCCAAATTGTGCCTAAGTTTCGACGTTACGTTTTTACGACTCGCAACAGAACGAACGACGAATGTAATACCGTAGCAGCAAACTGAAGCTTTAGTTCGATGGAGTGGGGTTGTTCTAGGGGGCAGGAGGCGGTGAAAACAGGACAGAGAGGAATAAAAAAAAAAAAAAATAGAAAAGAGGGGAAAAGAAAAAAACACAAACCGAAGATGGACGACTTTTAAGCTAAATTTTAAAAGTATATTACCTCCGTATACGTTCCAGGGCCGTCCGGCCGCCATCTTGCGTTCATTTTTACGTTCCGTTTTGTCGAATAAGTGCAATTAGGTACACTGACACTACACAGAAACGATACACACTGGACACTGAAACGATATACATACACTCGTTCACACTTGCGCATAGACACGCGTACATATTGAACAAACGTCGAAGGAAAATGGAGAAAACGAACTGTTACGCGCTAGGTTACCGTTTTTTAAATTCTATTTTCAATTCACGCATTCTCGAATGTTGGGATTTTCGTGATCAACGAAGAGCTGGCCTGTCGTTCACATAGGGACACACACACACACACGCGCACACCGACACAGATACACACCAGAGACCACGTTACAGGGAACACGTACATACATACATACACTCGTATTACACTCGTATACCTACGCTAGAAGAAGCAGCCGACGTCGATTCGACGACAGTGTGTACGGTACACTGTCTTTCTTACCACCCTCGAACGTTCGTCGCATCCGTTATTTCTTTTCTTTTTCTTTTTTCCTAGAGAAGGGAACGACTAAAAAGAAAGAAGTGTTCGTCGATTAATTTATCAACTAGCGTCGTAGAAAATGAAATTTCGTTGAATTTCTCGATCTTGAGAATTCGACCGTTGGCAAAGCGTTCGACCGGCGGGGTGGGGGGGTGAAAAAGACGCGTGTATTTGCTAGAGCGAGGTGTAGAAAAGTGATCGCCTGAACCAACGTAGAAACCGAGAGAGATGGTCCGGTCCGTCACCGGTCGTAAACTTGGTACCTTTCTAATTGGCTTTAATAAGCTCGTGTAATTCGTAGTTCTCTAGTCATGCAATGACTCTAAAAGCCCGGCGGACGCCGCCGTAAGCAGCGGTTCTTGGCGACGGGTCTTCCGTGAATTCGTATACGCTGGAAAAAACGACGCGGCGTGACGCGACGCGAGAACCTACCGATTTGTGTTCATTTGGGCGATACAAGTCGATTCGACGTCCGGCTCTCTCTGGTCACCGAGATATATATTGTATAATTACGAGAGACTTCTTAACGCGTACACGCGTCGGCCACGCGCGCAATCTGGCGTACACGTTAGGCGCGCGCGCGCGGCCGCCGCGTAAAAAGGGGAAGGAAGCTAAATAGATAGGTATATAGATAGATATACGACGAAAAAGAAAAAAAAAGAAGAAAAGAAGAGAAACCGGAAGATTTGTGCGCGAGAATGGCAAAGACGGGACAAGCCAGTGCTCGACCACGCCTCCGACATCAGCCCGAATCGCGGAGCCTCCTCGTATTGCGACTGACAGCGATTCTCTTTTGCAGAGCTCTCACGCGACAGCTGGGAACGAACGAGCTACGCGAAATCATCCGTTTTCTTCGTTCTCTCGAGCACGTTGCCAGCGACACACGGTATAGATCGCGTATAGTATATCCCGCGCGCCGTTTCGCTTCTCGACCGGCCGATGGGTGCTCTTCGATTCGACGCCCGCGGAAAGACAGCTGCGATCGGTCGGTGCTCGATAGAGATCTTCATCTCCTTCGGAGAGGCTGTATCGGGCCGGGCCCCGTTTCATTCGACATTTCGACTAAGGATATTTTGCTATCGTTGCGCGATTCGTCGACATCGAATTTCCTAAATTCATTGAACAGCGATCGAGATCGTTTTGACAAAAATTCGGAACCGAGACGTGTAAACGAGAGAGAGAGAGAGAGAGAGAGAGAGTGTGTGAGAGAGTGGTAGAGGTGTAGCGATCGCTGCTGCGTCCGTACGAGCGTCAACGGGTGAAAAACGAAGTTCGTTGAAACAAAGGTATTATTCGTCCATCAAAAGGTGATGTATTCTTTAAAGTACAATTACTTCTTGTTCCATATACGAATCGAAATTACTTTCATGTTCCTATTTCGAGAGTTTAAGGAGCGAACTGAGTCGGGTCTTGTTTGCGGCTAAGAGCGATGCGTCCTGGTCGGTCGCGGATCTCATTTTCCGCGAAGGTGGCGGGCCAGATCGGAGGCGGTCGGTCACGACACTGACTATGCCTAGACTTTTCGACTAGTAGGAGTTAAAAGAGAAAAAAAATGAAAAAGTGGCGCTGGTACTACGTAGTTAGCACCGGTAGTACTCGTAGTTTGGCGCTTTAGTTGTTTGTATATCGTGTTGTTTCGTTCCTTTTACGGTTCTTTTTTTCTACATCGTCGCTATGTAAGTCCGGCCTCGCCGCGTTCACGCGCGTCAAGGTCCGCGGGCGAGGCTCGAGCCTGCGGAATACCACGAAGGGGACGAGTCGAGCTAGCGAGAGGCGCGCGCCGATCGGGGACGATCATTCGAATAGAGTAATTAGAGAAAGATTCGCGATTGCGAGGAAGGGTGAGGTTAGAAAATCGGCTCGTTAACGGACCCTCGAACGACGGTGGTGGCTTGGTGCTTCAATCAAAACCTGTCTCTGTACCAAAAAATATCACTCTGGAATCACACGCACCGGAAATTCAAAGTACGACCAACTAGTTACGGACCAAGTACGCTGAACTGCCGGTGAATTAATCAAAAAAAAAGAAAAAAAAACACGTCCGA
>NW_017101026.1:784333-785535 GCF_001263275.1 Habropoda laboriosa
ATGTATACGAGTAGACCTTTTCGAGAGAAGCTCACCACGTTCGAATTTTTCTATGCGTGTTCACCCCTCGTGGTAGCCCGTGATATATTGGTTCGACGAAGCTTCGCGGCAAGGCCGGACGTGTTTCGAGACGCTACAAAGTTTTTAAAGTTTAAAAGAAACCGATCGAAAGCGAAAAAAGTAATTAAGGGACAAGAAGTAGAAGAAGAAGAAGAAGAAGAAGAAGAAGGAGAAGAAGAAGGAGAAGAAGAAGATGATGAAGAAGAAGTAGTAGAAGAAGAAGATTACGATGATAAAGAAAAAGAAGGAAAGAAAGAAGTAGTAGAAGAAGAAGAAGAAAGAAACTAAAGTAATCAAACCGGATCTAAAATCCCCATGCTCCGATCCCTCCGCACCGAAACTCCCATCGGACAGATCGTCATCCATCCACATGAACAACCCCTCCGGACAACCTACGGCAAACGCTCTTTGACAAAAAAAGAAAAAAAAAAACAATTCACCCGTACTTTTTTCGACCACACACGCACACTCAGTGACACGCTAAAACGAACACCAGAAGCATAACAGTACACGCAGTCTGCTTTCTACATACAGCTACAACAATATTGCAGCCTCCCGATACCAGTCGTCTCCTTACAGTTGAAGCGGGGTGCGTTCGTGACGGACGCCATTAGGTCACCACACTGTGCAGCAGCACTTTTATTTCCTCTTCCCTCGATAATCGCCGTGAGGATTGGTCGATTTTTCTCGAATCTCGCCATTTTCCTTGAAAACCACGCATCTTCGGGGGGAAGCAAGGAAAAGAAAGAAAGGAGCGCAAAGTTGAAAACGAAAACTGCGACCGAACACGATCATCTCTGTTCACCAGGTGGACCAACGGCGTCGAGAACGTCCGATCGTTTCCCTGCGTGTGCCACAGGTTGCATACTCACCTGGGCACAGAGTACAATACAACCGGCAACACATAAGCAGCAACAATAGACATCTCTCTCTGTCTGAGCAGGGCACGTCGCGATCGCGAGACAAGTCGCGCAACGCGTCGTCGCGTCGCGACCCTCGCCACGATCGCCGTGCATCCGAATTATTAAGTACAGCTCTTAAAAATATAAAAAAAAAAAGAAGAAGGAATAATCTCTACATCTCATATTATAATCCAGTACAGTGATCAACGCAAACGCAGATGCCACGAAGAGCAATGCAAG
>NW_017101026.1:785901-790244 GCF_001263275.1 Habropoda laboriosa
AATAACACAAAGAAGTACTATATTACTACTATTATTAATTATTATGATTCTTATTATAAATTTAATGAAACAATGATAACATTCCAACCGTCAATGTGCCACACGACTTTTTATATGCTCTTAAAACAAACAAAACAAAACAAAACAAAACAAAACAAAACAAAACAAAGAAAGAAAGAAATAAAGAAAAAGTAAAAAAAAGAAAAAGTATAGGGGGAAGGAAGGGACGCGAGATTTTGCGATAATCGTCGTTTGACGATCGTCGGGGGTTAAAGCAGCGCGGAAGTGAAAGAGAACTCGGTCTCGAGTGTTGGTTGACCGCGCGGCGAAGCGAGGCTGTGAGAAAGAGCTGCGGGACCTCTAGTAAAATGCGACATCAGACCGGTGGAGGATCGATCGAGAAAATAAGGAAAGGGGCAGTGTATACGCGAGGCGAGTTAGAATCATTCCCCCGAATAATTAATCGAGTGCTCTCTACACGGTGTTCCGAGTTTCCAATGCGCGCGTTCTTCAACATTCTCTCCGACGATCTCGTGGATCAGATCCACGACCTACGCTTCAGAAAGGAAGAAAGAAGAAACGTCGGTTGCGAAAGTCGAGCCTGCGTGGCCGCCTTTCAGCGAATAAGGGCATACTTCATTTTTTCGTTTCTTCTTTCTTTCTGCTTCTTTTTTTTCTTTTGTTCTGTAACGATTAGGACGACGGTCGCAGATCGTCGTGGAACGAACGCGCTTCTGTGCGCTAACAACGAGACTCGTTGATTCAATTACGATTGTCGTTATTAATACTTTCGCCGCAACATTTAACAGGTTAACGTTATTATTTTCGATCGTATTCTCACTATTAGTAGGAGTTATCGTCGCTAAGCATTATTACTATTAATATTATTATTACTATTATTATCATTAGTAGTACTATTAGAGGTAGGATTGTTAGAGGAGAGGAGCGTCTGTGAATTGGACGGGCATGCGTTCGCGATTGAAATTACAGACACACGCGCATTATCATTATCATTATTATCGGTAAATATTATCACCGTATTACTATCTAGCGCCCAAGTATATTAGTTAGCCCGCGAGCCTCCCATTTTTCAACAATCCGCGTCACTCGTGAATACCATGTACGTCTAAATACCGAACACATACGTAGCGTACCGAGGAAACGCGTAATAGGACAGTAAGAGCACCTGTCTCCAACAATAAGACGCGCGTGTGCCTGGTGCGAGGGAGAAGAGAAGAAGAAGAAGAAGAAGTAAACGCGAACTCGAATCGTGCATTTGTTAAATAGGTTAATCGAACGTAGTACTTATCATTATCATCGATCATATCGCTGTCATTGTCGTCGTCGCGTATCATCGAATATTATCGTTATCATGGTCGTCGTTACGATTTCTCATCATCCTCGTCATCGTCATTATTATATCATTACTCTTATTATTACTATTTGCTATTGTCGTTAGGTATTCTGCCAAGATTATCGGTTAGTTCGAAATGGGTCGCGTTTTTTTTTTATACCTTTTAATTAGCGGTAGGCGTCCAGAGCCCGTGAGACCAACCCAAGTGCAATTCGTAATCTTTTGTTTCTTGTTACTTTTTTCGTAGATTACACTCCCAGTTTCTTGCCGCGCTACCGAGAGCGCGAAACACCTCCCATTTGTCGTTAGTTTTCTTCTAGCCCTTTCAAGTCTCTACTTTTTCCTAGCGCGGCGTTCCTTTCGTTCTACTTAAGTACTTATACCGCCGCCTCTCCTTCTCTCTCTATCTGTCTTTCCCCGTTTCTTTCACCCACCCACCCTCTCTCTCTCTCTCGGAAACGGAGAGAAACGATCGAGTAACGCGCGAGTACATACAGCAGGTGGAAAGAGAGAGAGAGAGAGAGAGAGAGAGAGAGAGAGAGAGAAGAGCGTGACACAGATTATTCCAGGCTTTCGTTATCGACTTTACTTCGTGTCATCCTCCGCGCATCGATCGCGCGAATTTCTCCTTCTTAGTTGTACACTTACCTTTTCCCACCTGATTTCGTCGAGCGAAGAAGAAGGAAGGGAACGACGTTCGATCGTTCGATCGGTATTTTCGGTCATTCCACCATCATTCCACCGCACTTTTTCCTCCTCGTTCTAACTTTACCCGACTACCGAAACGAGCTCGGACGATCGCGCCGGAACGCGTCTTAGGAGAGAAGAAGAGTTATCGACGAAACTCGTCTCTCTCTTCCCTTATTTTCTCTCTCGTTTCACCGAGGACGAGCCGAATCGAGCATTTCACCATCCGCGAACAGGGCATTCAGATAGACCTGCCGAGTTGACGAAAAGTTTAACACGAGCGAAGCACGTCGATCGAACGAAAGTTTATCACATTCCGCGCGATGATCTTCGTTCCGTAGCTTTTTCTCTCCCGAAACAGCGTTTCGCGCGTCTCTCCGCGCTGCTTTGCCACGGCGAAGGAGCGAAGACCATCGTTAATCAACCGTATATATGTATATCTAATTTGGGCATAAATCGCGCAAACACCGCGACGCGATCGTTCGGTGTTTGCCGAACCGTCGGATAGGAGAATCAATCTTGTACATACCGCGTAGACGTTTATGCATCACTTTCTCTGTAAAAAGAAAAAAAGGAAAAACTGAGGAACACACGTACCTACACACACGAAAAGAGAAACAGACGAAAGAAAGGAAAGAAAGAGAAACCACCAGGATGCTGCGATTTCGACACGATCGCGCTAAATGCTGCTTTTTTTTCCTTCGTCGAGTCTTCAACGGTTTTACCAAGCCCCTCTGATCCGCGAATTCGACGCGCGGAACACACAAATCCTTCGTCGAACGCTCGTCTCTTTTCGGCGAACACGTTCGTGTCTCTTTTGCGTTTGGGAAAGTCACGAAGGTAAGGGGAACGATCGACGAACGGCGGACGAGAAAACGAAGCGGAAAGAAAGAGTAATCGACGAAGGCGAAAAATCGTGGCCACCGACGAGCCAAAGGCACTCGTATGTACATAGGGCTGTGCACTTTCATCGTCGCCGCCTCTGATTCCCCAATTCTCCCCTCCTCTCCCAGCCAGCCCCGAACAAAGGATAAAGAAACACTCGTTGAACACTCGTCTACGAATAATCGCAACAGAGAGCCAGTCTTTTTACACGTGCTGTAAAACGAAGGAAGGAACGGAGGAAAAGCGTGAGCGAAACCGTGGACGCTTTCGCGCGGCGTGTCGTTTTAAATCTCGCCTGCCGGAAGCTTATTTCTTAGGTAGCCCATGCGTAACAGGGACGCTAAGTTTCCAATGTATCTAGAGTAACGGTGTATTTCCAACGCGCAGATCGATCGTTTCACGGTCGACCGTCGACACAGCACCCACCCCCCGCAAACCCCCTTAAACGTAAAGAAACATAGCCGACGTTAAGCTTTCATTTCAATCTCTCTGCCTCTTTCATCTCTGGTCCCTATCTCCGTCTCAAGTACAATGCAACTGTGTACAACACGTAAACTTTTGCACGCGTTATAAGAGTGAAGGTGAGAAAGAACCTTGTACTCCCTGCCCTTGTCCGCTGAAAGGCCCTACCTCTCCTCTTATTTCTCACTCCTACTTCGTTAAGCGGCATATCTCGTAGAAGTTAAGAGACCTTTTTACGGGTCGAGGCGCGCCGAAGGTCCGGCATTTCCCCCCGCGAGACCTCGCCAAACCTTCCGAACGGAAGTGTCCAAGGAAAAGAGAGCGAGGCGTGGAGAACGGGTGGAGACTTCGAAGCGACGATGCATTCCCGATTGAAACACAAGATGCGCTTAGGTATACGCCGAAATCTGGACCCTCGCGTGTCGTCCTCGCCTCCTTTAGACGTATAACAACAACACTTTCTCGTAAGCTCGAGCAGAAAGATCGTACGTAAATCTGACGAAACCACACACACGCACCTATTGCACCCACAGACACAAGTACAGACATACCCGAGTACACACACACGCGCGCGCGCGCGCGCTCGCTCGCTCGCTCGTGCCAACGTACGAGAGAAAAGAGAGAAAATTTGCACACTGGTACAGAATCTGACACGCGTACGCAACTAACACGATCACACTCGTGTACCCGGCCCGCAGTCGCTCGCTCGCGCGCGCGCGCGCGCATATACGTTTCGTAACGAAGTATACAGTCTTAGCGCAGTGTTTCATATATATGTAGTTAGGTAGGAAACGTCAAGAGAATATTTTTTATATTCCACATGGATTTTACAGTTATATATTATCGTTTCGTATCGGATGGTGAGAGGAGTTTAAGGCGCGTCCAAAGCGTTACATAGATTATATATATTAAAAGAAAATGAAAAAAAATGAAAGGTTACGGAGACCTCTCGATA
>NW_017101026.1:790562-793698 GCF_001263275.1 Habropoda laboriosa
CTCGCACCCTCCTCTTTCGTTTCGAAGGCTTTTCCTTTTCTTTTTTTTTTCTTCGTTCGGACCCGTTTGTTTCGCGAGAGACCGACGCGAGGAGAGATCGTCGGAGGAACAGAAGCGAGACGGAACACGTGAACCTGTACCTCTTACACACGTATACTTTACTCGTAATCGATTGAAAATGATACACACACGCATGCATACAGACCACAGATACAGAGATACACATCACGTACATCGATAGACCAATTTTTCGTCGAATGAGACACAATTACGAACACGCTAGACCAATGTATCGCGCGTACGAATATCACATATTATATTATATCGATACGTTTCGCATGTACAAATTGTACGCGTACCGAGAGGGCTACACACACACGCGGGATTACGCGGATTGTATAGATTGTATCGAGGAGTCGGCGTACGTAATCGTATCGCGATTAGGAGTATTCGTTTGTAATAATTAGCGGAACGTTACTTTTGTCGATCGCTTGATTTACCAATACTGACGGCGAACCGACGATCCACGACGCGCGTCTACGATCCACGATCCGCGTCTCGGATAGAAAGAAAGGGAAGAGATCGTGTTTCGTAGTCGCTCGGGTCGGAATTCGCCGGACGTGACCCTGGTAGGCCACGTGCACCAACTACGTCCAAGGACCTGCCATCCGATAATTAGTTAATTTTACAGTTGGCCTAGAGCCAGTGGAAATTTATCGCCGATCGGCTCTCGCACCCTGATGGGAACGCGATTCGATTTCGAAAGCGCGCCGGAAGGGGTTACGGCGACTCCAACTTGGATCCTTCCAGGGGAGAGACATTTTTTCGGAAACGAACGGTTGGTGCGCGTCGCCTCGAGATTCAGATCGAAGCTTCAGCGAGAGGGAGAAGAAAAAAAAAAAGGAGAAAAAAAGACAGACTTTGGGCATTCTTTTGAGTGAATGAGAGCGGCGAGTGATGAACAGATCCCAAGTACGTGGTTCGCAGCTTTGAAACATGTGATACGTCAGCCGGCCAGATTCACTTCTGGTTACCGAGACAAGAGTACCGAAACGCAGAGTAGAACGTGAGTGAAAGCAGCGGAAGAGAAGGAATAGGCGTACGGCCAGAAGTGGTATTCGCGGGCTGACGCATTTTTTTAAAGATTCTTTGAAGTAGGATGCTCTTTTGTTGAAGGTTGATTGTTATCAAAATGGTTGTGAGGTTATACTATTTGAAATGTGTTAACGATGCGACGCGGACGTTCGTTCGACCGATTGGCACCACTTCCGGAGAACGGATCGATCCTTTCGCGAATTTGTGCTAATCGTCCTGTCGAATAGCGAACGGGGAGATGAATTGGGAAAACGTGCGCTCTCGTTCCACCATTTTTCTTTTTCTACTTTTTCACTCGTCTTTCGCTCTATCTACATCTTCGACATTCCTCGTTAACGCTGGAAGAAAACTGCATTTTTCGTGACTTTTTTCGTCGTACTTGCAAGCGTTACGAATCGTCTGGAGGCATTTATTCTTCGATCGAAATTCCATTGACGGAAGCGCATGTATTCCCACGAAGATTGAGAAAAATTCGTCTCCGAGGAAGCGTACAACTGGCATTATCCCGCGTACAGTCTGGCTCGAATTCGTCCATGTTACGGCAATTCGACGACGTCCTCCCGTCGACCGTTCCTCTTCGAAGAACCATCGGCTGTTAACGAGAAGCGGAAGGAGGAGGATGTACGTCGGCAGGACGTGGTCGAACGGCGTGTGGAACGGATAACCAGGCTACTGGAAAAATGTGCGACTGATATAAACCAGTATTCGTGCGAGAAATTGTAAAATAAAATTCGCGTAACCTAGCCTTAATGAGAAAGATTAAATTAGATATAATTGGGCCGGTACCGCGAAGGATGGTCCCGCGTCGAAATTATCTCGATTGGCTGTAAAATATTGTCGTGGAGGAAGGACCGTGATGGCGACGTTAACGAAAGGAAACAGAAGGAAGAAGGAACCAGCCGCGTTCCCCGCGTTCGAGGACGTCGCTGCCTCGTGTCCCTCCTCGCACGGTGATGTATTCTAGTGAGAGTAATGTTATTAGGTAACTTAAGCGTATTTTAAAAAAAAACCGAGCATAACGAAATGCCAGTTGTAAAAAGTTTTTCTTTCCGATGAAAGAAGGACAACGGTGGGAGGGAAGAAGAAGGGAAAAGAAAAAATAAAGTAGAGAAAAGAAAAGAGAATAGTCGGAGAAGTGTGGAAAGACGTGTTCGATGAACGAGTGAACACGTCCCGAGCGACGCACGCGCCCATTTGACTGCCGGGAAACGGGAGGTTTACATAAGTAGATTGGCGACACGATCGACTTCTATTGAAAATAGAAAAGGGTTCGTTTTGGGACGATACGGGACCGTTTCCGAAACGGCAGATCACAATTCGGTCGCGACGTTGGTTACGATCGGTTTTTTCCTTTTTCCTTACTTTTGCTTATTTCGGACCGCCCGAAGGGAACGACCACGAAACAATACCGCGAAACAAAAGAAACACACAGAGAGAACCTATGGTAAAACAGAGAACAGAACAAACAGGCAAGCAAGCAAACAAACTAAATGATCAAAAAATAACAGGAAAGAAAGGAGTCAAGCAGAAGGCGATTCTGAAGCAAACGGAATAGGAAAAGAAAAGAAAATGGGCAACGGAGCAATTGTCGATGTGTATACGCGATTACAAACATTTTTCGAGAAACGACAGCTTTACCGATATAGTTAAACAATAGTCTTTTGCAACATGAGCACACGTAAACCAACACACACACACACCACACACGCGCGACGAACATCCCACGATACACGCATATACATGTAAAGCGATCCATGCGACGACAACAACAACAACAACAACAACAAAAAGTAACATATTGTATGAATATAACGTTTGCAGTTAGGTGGGACCAAAAACGACTTTATATCTCTATGTGCATATCCAAGCAACCTGTAATTTAATTCATGAATTAATTAATTATCCATTATTAACGACTAGGTAAAGAAAAAGATCCATTGATAGCGATCAAGGACGATGATGAATCATTAACCAATAATTAGATTATTAAGTTTGTTTATTGATGCATTATTATATGATATAATTACTATTATTAACTTTA
>NW_017101026.1:793774-795402 GCF_001263275.1 Habropoda laboriosa
TTATTTTTAATTATTATTATTATTATTATTATTATTATGAAATATTTTGTTGTATTATTTTCAATAAAATCGATTGAAAATATTTAATTTACCCGGTATTATTGTTTTTGTTTCGTTGGCACTTTCTTTCTTTCTTTCGAACGCAGCATTCGACTACCACGGACACGCCGTTCCGATTAATTGTCAATCCACGAGGGAGCAGAATTTAGGTCGATCCAGGTGGAAAACACTTTCTTCGATCAACCAGCTCTTTTCCCCGTTGAGAAGAAGACGACGATTCGGGAAATTGACGATCGAACGAGATTACGGAAAGAAAGACACGAAATCACGAAACTCTCCACCTAATCCCACTGTTTTCTTCTGCCGCGCTTCTGTTTCGTTCGTTACTTGTTCCTTCTTCTTTCTTATTCTCTTCTTCTTTTTAGCGAGTTACGAATTTTTAACTGGCTGCGTCTCTGTATACGAATCTTCTCTCCGCAGGACCCCTCCGAGAGCACCCTCTCCTCTTAAGCTCCTTTCTATTCTCTCTATCTATCGATCTATCGATCTATCTATCTATCATCTCTCTCTCTCTCTCTCCCCCCCTCTTACTCTCGCGTATCTTCGAGACTCGGGAAGAACGGGGGAAGACGAAACGGACGATCGAAGCAGCAGCAAACTTATGTGTAGGTGACAAACCCACGCGGAACGTAACAAAGAAAGGGGGAAAAAGAGAAGAAGGTGAAGAAAGGAACGCTGTAGAGGCGAAAAGAGGTGGCGAAGTTCGAGGCGGAAAATGCAAGGGAACAAAAGAGAGAGAGGAAAAGGAAAGAAAGGGAGAAACGAAGGTTTGTTAGAGGTAGGAAGAACGCGTGGGAGCAAATACATACATATTACTGGGGGGCGAACGAACGAACGAACGAACGGTGGAACAAAGGTGGAAAAGAATAAAAAAAAGAAAATACGAAAAACGACGAGAAGAAGAAGAAGAAGAAGAAGAACAACTCGAAAAGCGAACCGCCAATGTGAATAAAGCAAAAGAGAAAAAAAAAAGAAAGAAAGCAAGGAAGAAGAGTAAAAACAGAGAGAGAAAAAAAACAAAAAGTGGAAGAAAATAGTTGTAAAAGCCACACACATACGCGTACACACATACACACACAAAATGTACTAAGTAAGTTCATACTGCGTATTGCCTTTCTGACTTCGGTGTGAAAATATATCAATAAACAAAAAAAAATGTCAGTCGCGCCAGGACCCGGGGATTTTCGAGCGGCCGGTATAATAATAAAAATAGGTAAAGTACATATTTAGTAGTGTCCCGAGGGACGCGCGGATCCGACGCGTTTCCCGTTTCCCCGACTTCTCCGTTCCACTTCCGTTCTCCTCGGAAAGAAAACAAGCGGGAAGCAAGAAAGAGAGAGAAACGAGAGCGGAGAGAGGGGCTATATCCGATCCCGAGAACTGGAAATCGGGGGAAACGGGAGACCCGCGACGGTGCGCGTCGCCGCAAACCAAACGAAAAGGATGTTTTTTCACGGTTCCGCAAGAAAGAGATGTCCCAGGACGCCCAAGTCCCCGCGTCTCCGCCGGCTGTGTCTGTTTCATGTTTTTCAATATTTGTAATTTATCGATAAAATTATAAAAAGTAT
>NW_017101026.1:795571-826496 GCF_001263275.1 Habropoda laboriosa
CTACTGTTTTCATTCTTTCTCACTTTTCTTCTGTTTTTTTTTCGTTTCTTCTTCTTTGCCGCTCTCTCCCGACGTCCAGAGCGGGAGACCTCCTTTTCGTCTCGCTCAGTTCCCAGAAGCGTACATTTTTTTCTCCAAGTTTTGCAGCGCTGTCGCTTCGGAAGACTCGAAATGTCGGGGTTGAAGGTGAATTCAGCCGGAGGAAATGGAAACGATCAATTGAAGGAGGTTGAATTTTTCATTCACGCTTGTCGATACGTCGCCGCTTCCAACGGGGGCTTTTGCATTCGCGTTGCCCGCGGTCAAACTTCCTCCTCTCGGTTGCGAATTCACGAAATTCAGATTGCTTACGAAATTACAGCGAACCGAGACGGAGTCGGTCGATGGGTCCAGCAGCGTTTGCGGTGAGTTCGCCAAAAAGTTTCTGCCGACTCTGCCGGGCGCGTTCAAGAGCTTGCTCGGCACACCGGTCGCCGTTCGAACCGACAAACCTCGGGAACTGGTCCAGTTAGAATTCCGTAAACCAGTCGGAAACAATAATACGATCCAACCTGACGATACATCCGATATTTTCTTCGATCCACAGATTCCTGGCAGATCTACTTGGAATTACCGATTACGCGACCAACATGCCGGCATTTTGGTTCCTGGATACCCTCGCGCTTCAAACGCTGCGATACAAAAACGACCTCGACGAGTATTCTGTCGGTGTTCTCATCAGTTGGCTGTCCGGCGAAATGATACTCCTTCGAGGTAAAAGAGAAAAGAACTCGTCCAACTAAACAGGCGTACGATATTTATTTCCCTCCTTAAAATTTGCGCGAATCGACAGACAGGAGGTATACTCGCGAAGAATTTTTCAGAGAGATGAAGATCATTTTCACCGCGGCGTGCGAAAAGATACGTGAGAAGAAAAGGTTATTGCATTGGGAAGAAACGATGTCGGAATTTCACGACGCAGAGGAAGAAGCGGAGGATCAGCTGTCGTCGGGGGATCGATCGATGAAAAGGTAGCTCGTGCATCTTCGCTAATATTTAACAGAGTGTGCTTCTATAATGGATCGCTGTCTGTTCGTTTGAAGTTTACAGGAACCCTCCTCTCGAGAAAGCGTCGAAACTTCAAGTAGCATTGACCCATATCTCGTCTTAGATATCGTGATTGATTCTACCTACAATATGTAAGTTAATTACTTCGTCGTGAAAGAAAATTCCATCGAGGCGCTGCGGAACGACAATTTTCGTTGTGCAGGTACGGGAACGAGTTACGCTACGACCTTATTCGCGCAGTTTTCGTACAGCCGATTCAAGTGGAAACTCGCGATTCGCCGTTCACTCTGCGGACACCGCGTTCGGTGAAACTTGCCGGGCCCGGAGAGATGCCCTTCGACGCGCGATTGCAGAGAAGTCTGAGGAAGATCGAGGCGATGGAAAAGTCGAAAAAGCCTGAGAAAAGTGCTAAAGGTGCGGTGAAATAATTTTTTCCTATAAGAACGTTACACGAAAGATTGCAAGAATATTGCACGACTTTTATATTGCAGGGAGGAAAAGTTTACAAGTACCAGCAACACCTCCACCTTCGCTAGACGACGAACTAACGTTAACGCAGAAGCGTCGATTCATCCTGCCGCTGGTGGAAGCGAACGAGGCATCGGATCTTCTAGAAAAATCAAACGACTGACGTCTTCTTTATTTTCTTCTCGCAAAAAGTTACAATATCAGTCCGTTACAAGTACAGTGCCCCATTCGCGACACTTGAAATCTCGAATGCTCGTGGGTTTTACAGGAACGTCCAGTTTCACGAACTTCGAAGTAGCTGCGAGCCTTTCTCGAGGCTGTCCTAATTGCCCGTACTTATTGCATCCGCAACCCCAAAGTGTTCCATCATCTTGAACAAAATTGAGCAAATTTAAAATTAGAAGACGTGTTTCCCAAAGTGTTCGTGGTTACTTGAAGAAAGAAACGGACCAGTTGTACAAACGGTGAACGTATTTCCGCATCGAACCTTTTTCACCAAAATTTCCACGGTCTCGTCCCGTTCGTCTGTGAAATGAACCAACGTGGGCACAGCCGATACTTTGCTCTCTAGGCTGAGCAAGCCTAATTCTCCCTTGGTATTCCACCCCCATGTATACAGGTCACCCTGCGGTTTAAAAAGGACCGTTGCAAAGCGAGCTTATCGATCCGATCTGTTCTATTACCGCCGAGAGAATACTTTACTTGATCGGTGACTACGGCACTGTGCCAGCCCGCCGCCGAAATTTCGACCACTTTAATGCCCGCTAACGCCTCGATCAGCCTCGGATTATCGCAGTCTTCTAAATCGTTGTGCCCCAATTGACCACGCCTGTTCTCACACAAATCAACCCGTCTCAACTTTTTCATCGTATCGAGTTGAAATAACGCACGATCCAGCTTGGTATACGTACGTTCCCATTCCCATTGAATAAATGTCACCGTTTCCTGCCAACAGGACAGTGTGGTCGAATCCACAGGCGATATCTGTGAATCGAACCCTCTTCGGCATGTCGACCAACGTAGGAACGTTGAACACCCGACCTAAATCATATTTTAAACGTCTACACCAAACTGTAAACCTTGTCAAGTTTAAACAAATTAACGTATACCTAAATTAGTGAGAACCACCGTGCATCCTCCTTGCGCTATTTTAACAGGATACTCGTTTTCCGATTCGTTGCTGTTAAAAATGAAATTGTCAACTTTCTTCCAAGAATTTTCGTAAATTTTGTATCGCCAGAGTTCGTTGTCTTTGGATAGGATTACTACGTTGTCCCTGCCAGGTGCAGCTTGCTTGCAACTATAAAAATGATGTATCTAGATATACGTGTGTGTGTGTGTGTGTGTGAATTTCTTAAATTATCCGAATCTACGTCAACTACCTATTTAGCGACTTGTCTGGTATTTGTACTAGTTCAATCTCTTTACTATCTTCCTCAGATTTTCTAGAAATATACAACCCATCCTCTTTCCAAACGAGAAAATAACTCCAACCGATTTGAAAGTCTGTAATTCCAGGAAATGGTACTGTGGTGAACGAATCTACGGCAAGAATGATATTTCCGTCTTTGGAGAAGAGTGCATTGGTGTTAAAACCGGCGTAATAAAACGACATGTCTCTGAAAGGATGAAATAAACTTTCTTATACGTCAATTTTGCGCAAGTTTCTTTCTTATCGAATGTTTTCGGTTGAAAAATTCTGCACCTGCGGGTTTATGCTTGCACGTATGTAAATACGGCGAGAGTTTATTGGCCAGAAGGTGCGGGCAGTTTCCTTAGATACGAAAGAAACAACAGAACCAACTCGTACGACGATAACCACACGACTGACGTGACGTGGTCGATTTACCACGTTTCTGTTGCAGTTTTTTACGAATAAAAGAACGAAATATGGTAAAGAATCAAAGGAAATTAATACTAAATTGATAAACACTGCACCGTACTATGCACTTTCTCCCTAGAGTTCGAAACACGTTCTTTCGAGCACGTAGAACATAACCTAACAAAACTGCACCTTTAGAGTTTCCGACTTTACCACCACGCATTTTATCGAATAAAGAAGCACCGTTCGACACGTTCCTTGCTTATTTTCTACTTCAGTCCCAAAGACAAACATGCGTTAATGAAAAATTGTACAATTTTCGATGACAACTGCACACGTTTCTTCCGTGTATAAAGCTGCTGCGAGCGTAAGGCAGATTTCGTCTGCCACGCCAGCATTGTTACCGCGAAATTTGAATTGGAAAGTTTGCACGAGACGCAGCGTACGCGTTATCCCCGTTTAATTTTTTCATTCTACAACAGGGACTGTTGTCGATTTTGAGAAAACTGCGTTCGAACCCGGACAAAGAATTACGGTTGCTTCTTCTGGGGTTAGACAACGCTGGAAAGACGACTATTTTGAAATCTTTAGCCAGCGAGGATATTACACAGGTAATTGAATTACAAGGCGATTGAATATTCCAGGCGTTCGTTCGAATAATCGATCGTTTATCGAAGGTGACGCCGACGCAAGGCTTCAATATAAAAAGCGTCCAAAGCGAAGGTTTCAAGTTGAACGTTTGGGACATTGGAGGTGCGCGAAAAATTCGCCCGTATTGGCGAAACTATTTCGAAAACACGGACGTTCTGGTAAGTAATTTCTCGCCGTTTAAGCATCATTCAAATCCTAGCGAAAGTGCCGGAGCAACATATCTTTTTACGAAGATCTACGTGGTGGACAGCGCCGATATAAAAAGACTAGAGGAAACGGGTCAAGAATTGTCGGAACTTTTGCTGGAGGAGAAGCTAAGAGGTGTTCCACTATTGGTGTATGCAAATAAGCAAGATCTTGGACAAGCGGTAACCGCGGCCGAAATAGCAGAAGGTCTTGGATTGCACAATATCAAGGATCGCGATTGGCAGATACAATCGTGCATAGCGACGGAGGGAAAAGGCGTGAAGGTACGTCGATAACTGAGAAAATAACACGTTTATACGAATTAAGGTTCTAACGAGATGTCGATTCGACAGGAGGGCCTTGAGTGGGCATGCAACAACATCAAGAGGAAGTAACGGGACGAGAACCGTGAAACAATGGAACAGTTTCTCTTGTACATCCAACATACGTTTTATTTGGCTTTTACTTAATATTTACAGAAGCTGTTACAAAGAACGCGCGAATCGTTCAACTTCCGTCATTTCGACGGCCTCTGAATTGCAATGTCTCGAAGAATGTGTCCGTTATCCGTACTACGTGCTCTTATCGAATAGAATTTTCATAGATCTCCCTTCAGAAGAAGAAGAAGAAGAGAAAGTAACGAAACGAAAGATAGAAATAATCGCGACTGATGCTTTTCGACCGCCGTACACCACCGCGACGAAAAATATTGCTAAAAGTGTTGCTCGAGGTAAAAGATAATTCGAGATGTGAGATTCGAGATAAATAAAAGATTATTCGTGAAATTCTTCACCACTCTATTCCCTTCCTCTTTTTTTATGTACACGTAAAGAAACAAAGGGTTCTTCGATGCGACATCCCTTTGTTCCTTCGATTTCTACCGTGAATTTCCTTTCTCTTGTACGCGTAAAGTAAATATCTTATCAATTATAAATAGAACAACGTGTTCGCAGTAATTCACTGTTAAAAATCGCGAATGTCTCTCACAGGGCACGCTCGATTCGGAATCAAAGTTCACTGTGAACGTTCTCCGTCGTGATTCGAACCTCCTCTTCGTGAAAGTCTGTGCAGTCGGCTGGATATTTTAGCTGAAACATTCAGAAAACGATCTGCCTGTTACACATTTCGTACCATACATAGTCTCTTACGAATGATTCACTTACGATACATCCGTCGTGCTCCATGATGGCCCCGTAAACAGTCCAGAAATTGCTTCCTAACGAATTGCTGACGGCCCAAGCGGCGGGGAAGCTAGTAATTTTCAGTAAACCACTTCGCAGAAGCGGCTGATCCTTATCTTGCTCGTTCTTCTCGTTTATCGTACACAGAACCTGACTCGCGCATTCTGGCCTCTTGATTGCCCATTTGTACGCTCGAAAAGACTGTAAATTCACCTTCGACTTGACAAACGATCCTCGATCCCACATACATACGTATAATTCCAGCTCTCTGCGATTTCTTACCTTCAATATAGGATTAACGATGTCGTTGTTGATCATGTCGCTGAGCCTGTTACTGATTTCCCTGGCGTTCACTCGAGACATGATAAATCCTTTCTCTGACGCCAGCGCGATTAATTCTTTCACGTATGACACCGCCGGCTTGATGTACTGCGAACTGTCCATTTTCATCCCCAAATGCCTCTTTCCCATTGCGTTCACTAATCTGCAACAGAACCGAATACAATGCGTTATTTTCGCTGGAACGTGGAACTTCCGACAGTTCAGTACCTGGAGAGACTTTCCACAGGTCTCATCGAGTCGAACATTGCCGCTTTAGGGAAACCTTGCGACTTGAGGAAGCTGTTTCCGACGAATTGAACGGTGTTTAGGTAACGTTGCTGGATCTGTGGATCGGAGACGTGAGAGATCCATTCTCCGATGTAATTGGTCAACGATCTGATCCACGCACGACGTACAGCAGGCTTCTCGAAACTGTCCAGCAGTTTCTCGTAGCGAATACGTCCCTCGGGGTCGGACATTTGCCCGACGAAGTCTGCCAGACCGCTCTTTCTCCACAGCGTCTGGCCCAGCTCTGAATTACTGAAGTGATCCCACATCACGTGCAAATTTTCAAGAATTGGCGGCATGTACCAAGAGTGTCCCGAGTGGTCGTGCATTTTATCGGGCGTATCGTCCATCTCGTTGCTCTCTCCGCCTAATTTTGACAGTAACATCGGCAACAGGCCCATCACCAAGTCGGAGTTTCCGCTTTGACTCATGAACATGCTTCCCACGTTCAAGATCCCTTCGAGATCGATGCTAGGCCGTTGCTTCGTTTCGACACTCCTGCTCGTTCTTTTGCTGTTTTTCTTCGAGTTCATTACGCCGTCGAGGACAGATCCGAGCATCGAGAAGTCGATCCCTTGATTATTCTGCCCGTTAGAGAATAAGCTCCCGATTCCTGAGACAATCTGGCCGACGCTGTCTAAATTAGACGTTGAACTGAACATATCGCCGCTCTGGTAAAATAACGAGGAAACGTTAATACAGCCTTTAATTCGTAAACCTCCCTACGGTTCAGGACGAGCTTTGTTTTACCTCTCCTCTGCTATCAGACTGGAGAAAAGCTTTGGCCAAGCCCTGGAGTCCGTTGAGGTTGTCTTTGTTCGAGAAAAAGGTTTTCGCCGCTTCGATGAACACCGTCGAAGCGTCTTCGTCGTCCTCTTTCTCGCATCTCGTCGAGGCCAATAAGATCAACAGGGTACAGATCTTTGGCAGCCACATATTCGCCTTCTACTCCTCCTGTTGTAACAGTAACGTTTCATTATTGCAATTTATCAGGGAAGCTTAGCTCAGTTTAGCTTAAATTGTGTGTTGAACAGCGAGACGAGTAGAAATCGGCCGAAAATTGACACGACGAGAGAGAGATTCGTCGCAGAGGAGTACTTAATCCAGGCGTATCCTCGCTGGGAGAGCAGAGGGGAAGAGAGTCGTTTACCTTCAACCGGATCTCGATCGTGGTCGAGTTATTTTTGGATGGCGCGCCTCTCTCCAGGCCGTCCGTAGGATTTTAAGCGTGAGTGATACACCGGAAACGTTTCGGCTCGTGGTCACTCGAATACCGTTGCACGCGGAGTGCTATCTTACAGTTAAACGTTCCCTGTCCACGTCCTATTCCTCACCGACCACGATTTTTCCACCGATTCGGCAATTTCGCTGAAAATAACGGAACACTTTCGGTCATCGATGGGAAAAAAGTTGAGAAAACCTCGCGATCAATTTGAGAGATCAACGACCACAGCTAAGAAGCGTTGTAGTGAAACGCAGAGAATAATAAGTTCCCGAGGTTCGCGATCCTCGTCCTTGAAATCTGCCATACAGCATCCTTGAGATGAATGGCTATCGAAGAAGGAGCTATACACCCGGAGGGTGTCGTCGTGAATGACAAGAAGCGAAGAATCGGAGCAGCGTATTCTAACGCGCAATTTCAGTACCGTAAACCGCATGAAATTGACATTCTCCAGTTGGAGGAACGATTCGGGCTAACGGTACAGACTGTTAGTCATCGTTCCTCCGACGCGCCAAACTTGCCAGAGGCCCGGGGAGTGGAACAGCGACAAAGGAGGAGAGATTAAAAAGTGTAACACACGGAGAAATCGTCCTCGAGAGTGTTCCCCCACAATTACCTCGGCGAGAGCTTATCCGTGGATTTGCCGCGTAAACGCGGAAAGTGCAGGATGCAGTTCTCGTTCTCACGTGGACGAGAGGGAAAGCGAGTAGAACTCTCGGTTCCAAGGTCACCAGGACGTCGACACCGTTTTCTGGAACCGCGATCGGACCAACATCCTTTCTGTTCCTTCTTTTTTTTCCCCCTCGAGAGATCTTCTTTGCTCGGTTAAACGCGCCGAGAGAGAGAGAGAGAGAGAGAGAGAGAGAGGACGAGTCAACGGGATAACGGTACAATTCGCGGTATTATTAATGATTTGCCCCAATAGAGATGACTCTATCGAGATAACCGCGGCCCATAAAAAAAACCTGCCAACAGAATCAACACTTATTAGGCCATTCGGAGATTCGCGGGTCTACGTGTAACCGGCGTTTTGCTGCGTAATTAAAGGAGCTCGTTAGACACGGTTAAAGTAGCTCTCCACACCGGTTGAACGCAATTTGCCATCCCGTGTGATTCGTTTAAACGCCCCTGCCGTTTCACGCCTTCGAACGTGGAAATTGGTCAAACCGAATGGGAACACGTACGTGTACATTTTGTTTCGTAAAACGTTTATTATTGTTACGTAAATTTCTGCTATCGTCGTAATTAGTTTGTTTCATCGGCAGAGATAACGGTTGGCTTACAGAGAAATAATTGCGGCTGGAATTTTCGCGCGTCGCTTAAATATATTTGCCGAATAATTTTTTATTCTCCGCCGTACCGGGCGTGCTTGAATATTCGTTTAATTGACCCGGCGCGTTAACGCTCGCAAGTTATCGTTACGGATAACGAAGTGGCTTGGACTAGCCGTGGAAAAGCAGGTACGATCGAGTTGCGAAAATTCGTACTACTTGTACAACGGTAGTTGCAATCAACTAGAGCGTGTTCGATTGTGCTTCTGTAGAGAAGATCGTTGAAGCTTGGCACACCGCTACTCGATACGCATCGAGTAAGCCTAACTCGCGTCCAAACGAAATTGTAACCCTTCGGCTTCTGTCAACGGCGTAGTTTAAACTTGGAAATCGTTAAACATCCGACACCCTACACCTGCAATTCCCGTCCTTCCCGCATTCGAAAGAAAAGCAAAAAACAGCCGAGAGTACGGAGGATTTACCTGGAGACCAGCAATGAAGAAAGGAAGAACGTTGACGGTGGTGGCCGGCGATGGAGAGTCCCGTTTGTCCCGGAGAGCCGTGCGCACCTGACGCGACGAAGGTTGTGGCGTGACTGCCGTCGAAGGTAGCTCGACGAACGGTACTTACCTACCTGAGCAGCCAGGTATACCCAGCTGCGAGCTTGTAACACCGTGCACCTCGTCGGATCCTCCATGTATCCTCGAATATTTTCTCCTTCGCGTTCAATGGAACTGCGGATTTGCATGAATCTTCGCTACCGCAGCCTCTACTTTGCACCTCGCGGTACCGTAATCCTCTTTGTAACACGTCATTTTTAAAAGCTCCCAAGAACAAGGTGAAACAGAGTCCTCTCGCACAGACGGAGATTCCAAAGTCCCAAAGGATCGACATTCCTCTGGTGTATGCGTCATAGAGGAAATCACGATTGGAAGAGAGAAGAGAGGCCGAAACCGGGCGCTGTTCCGATCGCCACTTTCGGTAGGTCCCCCGAAGGCAGTCGTTGACCCTAGGTAGAATTGGGAAAGCACGCGTGGTCAACACGGTATCCCGTTTAATTCGAGGCGGCAAGGTCGCCTATCCGGCTCCGGTGGACGAAGGATCGTCGAACCGGTTCGAAATTGTGGCCAGCTGCCAGGATTCGAGCTACGACCGCGTTTAGGTAACCCTCTTGGATCGTTGGAACAGGTGTACGCGCTTTTTCTCGGGCACCGGCCACGTGAAAAAATCCAGCGGCGTTTAGCTTGGCACACGCTCGTAAGACGAGAAACACCGTTACCAGATCGGACTTGTTATTTAGAACGACGGAATTTCCAACGATTCGCACCGTGGAACGACCATAAACGTCCTATCAATTTCG
Source organism: Habropoda laboriosa (assembly GCF_001263275.1). NCBI lineage: Eukaryota > Metazoa > Arthropoda > Insecta > Hymenoptera > Apidae > Habropoda > Habropoda laboriosa. Next base: position 805,389 of record NW_017101026.1, read on the forward strand.
ATACCTTTCCCCTATTCAATTTCCAGATCAATCTGATCCAGATTTCCAAGCCTATGAAAATTTCACCATTCTCCGACGAAGGATACGGGAACGTGTCTGTAATCTCGTCCGCGATTTCGTTAATACTTGATAGCCCGTGGCGGGCGCGTACGAAAAACCTGCCGACGACAGGTGCAATCGCTCTTCTTTTCGTAGGCATCCTTGTACTTTTATTTATACGAAAATACAGGCTTATCGGGAGCCTCTGAAGCATGCCACATGTTCACGTGAATAAAAGATCAAAGGCGCGCGGAGACGGACCCGTGCGCCCCACGTAAGTAGGCGCCGCGAGGATCGACTCGGTTGCACGCACCGCTGGAAATCATACTTCCAACTGATCTCTAGTGTTTTCATTTATAGCTCGGAGAAATGAAGTCAACGGAGGAGAATTCGGGCGAGAAGATCGCTCGCGAGTTCCTCGTGCAGGAAACGGTGTTGAGAATAATCGGGATTTGGCCGAGCAGCGTTAACAATTTCGCGTCCATCGGTCGATGGACGTTCGCCATCTTGACGCATGTGAGTTCAGAAGCGTGTTTCGAAGGCTGCTACGTTCGAGATCTTCCCAGCGCGAGTCTTTCCCGTAATTAGATCAGTACTATCTACAGCCTGTCTCTCGAAGTCTATCGTCATTGTCTGGACCTCGACGACACGATGGACGCGTTCGTCATGGATCTGTCGTCGGTGATCAGTCTGTCCAAGCTGCTCGTTTTACGGATGAAATCGAAACACACTTACGCTCTCGTCGATTCGATCGTCAAAGACTGGACGAACGTCGATCATTCCCGCCACGAACGCATCATGACGGAGTACTTCAACAAAGGAAGAATCGTTTCGTTGACGATACTCTACCTTGGATACGCCTCTGGACTGTCTTTCGTTCTCAAAGCCCTGCCTTTGCACCTTCTACCCTTCCAGGTCGGACACGATTGGTCGTTTCATCTCTGAAAGTGACCGATCGCCAATTTATCGCTTACCACTTGCGCTTTCTTTCGTTTAGAAGCTCCACAGTTGGGCGAATTCAACGGTGAACACGAACGATACAGCGAGATTGAATTATTTCTTGGCCACGCACTGCGTGTTCGGCCCTTTACCGTTGCAGCATCACGTCTGCGTGTTACTGCTGCAAGGGATGCACATTTTCTTCAACGCCGTGGCTCACTGCGGCAACGACGGCCTCTTCTTCAGCCTGACGATGCATCTGTGCGGTCAGTTTGAAATTCTGAAGATGAATCTGGCGGAGATCGAGTTCGAGGCGATCGCTTGTCGGAAGCGAATCGGCGTTCTCGTGAAACGACACTGCAAACTGGCGGTGTTGACCAACGATCTCGAGCAGAGCTTCAGTATGATTATTCTGGTGCAACTCATGATGAGTGCGTTGCTAATTTGCGTAGAAGGTGAGTCGTTGTTCGGAAAAGTAAGTACCTATGCTACGTTTAAGCGTCCGACAAGCTTGTATCACAATAGACGACAAATTATTCTTATCGGAGCGATAGCATTCGGCCCCCGTTCCTCTTTCCTTTGGTTTCCTTCGCGCTTCGTGTGTGCAACCTAGACGTTGATCGATAAGAATATGCATTTTTAATTACCACTTCGAGGTAACACGTACTGTTTCCTTTTTTCAAACAAATTGGTAGCTTTTTAAAGTACAAGCTTTTGCGAAAAAGGAAATGTATTCGTCGCAAGAATTATCTTTGTTACGAGTTCTTGTAAAACGTCAGCTGGCCTTATTACTCTACTTTGCTAATTCTCCGTCGTTAAAGTAACACAATTGAAATATGAATAATAATTGGAACATTACCCACACGCTTCGTGCATTATCCTCCGGAGACAGGTTTCGTCTTCCTGGTCGCTCTGAGCACGAAGGACAACGTTGCAGCATTGAGGAGCTTCGTTCTGATGGTGACTTTGCTGATTCAGCTGTACCTTTACGCCTACGCGGGCAACACACTCGAGTCGCGAACCGAAGAAATTGCACAAGCCGCCTATGACTCTCTTTGGTACCGTTGCCACGGGCACGCAGCCAGAGATCTCCTTTTGATCATCCATCGAGGAAATTCGCCTTATCGTATAACAGCCGGAAAATTCGTCCCGATGAATCTTTTCACTTTCAAGGAGATACTGAAAGCTTCTGGCTCGTATCTGTCTGTAATGAAGGTAATGATGGACGCATGAGAATTGGACCTATCGAGAAATGATCAATTTCACTCTTCTTTCCTATAATTACAATTTACATCGAATTCACATATATCTTCGTTTTTCTTTTCCATTCGATATTCCACGTATTTATCCTTTCGTCCAACTTTTTACTCGAGGATAATACACGTTCGAGTGTTAGAGAGTGTAAAACTTATGGTCAAAGTTGCACCCTTTGTTTACGTTGAAAGTAATCGGTCTCAAGAACTGGACGTTCCAGTTCTTGCACGCTTTTTTCCCGCATATCGTGACTCTCGATAAAACTTGAGTATCCTTGGAGAAACGTACTCTACTCCGTTCAAAACGCGTCCCCTCGATAAGAGGACAGAAAATAGTGCGTTACGAATTCTCTTGGTAACGTGCAGCTGGCATGGTCAACGATAGGTAGTTACGCGTTTATGGTGGAATAAATCATGAATTGGAAAATGCAGCGTATTCCTGCAAACGAGAAAAAAGCGAAACGGTATTCTCTATTACGGAGAATGATCGTTTCACGATCCCCCTGATCATTCTGCGAACAATTCGATTACGCGAAAGCCCCTGTGAACCTGGCTTTTTTAACACTGCAACGTGTTATACGTGAGTGATTATTTGATGCGTCGAATGGAAGGATTTTCTGTACGTCGAGCAATCTGCTAAAAAATATAAAGAAATATATCGTTTAAATGATCGAGAAAGCGTAATATCTCGTTGGAAGCTAGGAACATTTTTTATCGTTAACACCGAAACGTGTACGAGTATTACAAAAAGTATGACTGGTAATAAAAGTATAAAGGTATACTTGTTAAACAGTTGTGTAGGATGTGTAGGAAATCTATATTAAGCGGAACCACTATAAAGTAGTGAATCATGTTTTATCATTTCGAATACTTGAAATGTTACGTCGAAACTGCGCGATAGATCGTCTCAGTGGACTATTTTGTGCACGTAGTTCGCGAAACGACCTACAGATGGTACTCAAGCGCGAGCAGCATGCCGTAATCTAATTGCGCGTAAAAAACATTTGAAAAATATCACTGAAATAACGTTATTTAAATAATATAACATGTGGTTTAAATGTTCAGAGTCGCGATATTGGGATAACTTTAAACAAGAATATGTTAGGATATCGTTTCGCAATGAATTAATCGCGTTCGTTAATTGAACGAACAAACTTAACCTTAAAGGGAAATTTCAATGTTCTCGTTCGACCAAACGGTATACTTAATGGTAAAAAATAATTATAACTTAAGATGGCACAACGATTGACCGGCAAACAGAAATTAAAGTCACTCTTGAAAGTGACCAGCACCGCTACTTTGTTGTACGGTGGCGTTTGTATTTATCAGAGCAATGAAAACTTCTATAATAAATTTGTTGTACCTCTGGCACAATTTCTGGATCCAGAATTTGCTCACAATAGCGCTGTGAAGATTTTAAAATGGGGTCTTCTGCCTAAGCAAAATACAGAGGACCCACCTTCCCTTGCAGTTAACGTTTGGGGTATGCAATTTAAGAATCCAGTAGGAATGGCAGCTGGCTTTGATAAACAAGGTGAAGCTGTAGAGGGCTTGCACAAAATAGGTTTTAGCTTTGTAGAAATAGGTAAGCACGTTTGAGTGATTTATGATTCTGAATTAGATAGATGTTACGTTGCTTCTTTAATTGCAGGATCGGTTACACCAAAACCTCAACCAGGCAACCCAAAACCAAGGGTGTTTAGATTACTAGAAGACAATGCAGTGGTTAATCGATACGGCTTTAACAGCGAAGGGCACAACAGTGTGTGGGAACGTTTAAGGAGACTCAGGGATGACCAGAACTTCAATGGTATTGTAGGAATCAACTTGGGTAAAAATAAAACGTCCGAAGATGCTGCACAAGACTATGTAGATGGCATTAAGAAGTTCTCAGATGTAGCAGATTATTTTGTGATTAACATATCTAGTCCCAATACTCCTGGATTAAGAATGCTCCAGAACAAAAAAGATTTAGAACAATTACTGACAAAAGTGAACAAAGTCAGGCAACTTGTACATAGCAGACAACCGTTATTGCTGAAGCTAGCGCCAGATTTGTCAGACTCTGAGAAGAAAGACATTGCAGATGTGATACTCGAGCAGAAATCCAAAGTAGATGGCCTAATATTATGTAATACTACGGTTACTCGTAATAATTTATCGAGTCCTCTTAAAGAGGAAAGTGGAGGACTTAGCGGAGCTCCTCTCGCGGACATGTCGACCACAATGATCTCAGATATGTATAAACTAACGAAGGGCACTATTCCCATTATCGGCGTTGGTGGTATATTTACCGGAGCAGATGCTTATAATAAAATCAAAGCTGGTGCTTCTTTGATACAAGTTTACACGTCGTTTACGTTCCGCGGACCACCTGTAGTAGGAAAGATTAAACGAGAATTGGACGATATGCTCAAACAAGATGGCCTGACGTCTATCGGAGATGCGGTTGGAAAGGATGCCAATGTTCGATAAATATTTTTTCTAGTTACCAGTTAATTTTACAATTTTAAACTTAGAGCGTATATTAAATGTACATTTTACGCCAATGACTTCGTTATATGAAACACGTTATTTCGTTGTTACGAGATTCATCGTTATGTGTACCTCGAACACGTAGTATCGACAATAAAACGATACTTTTACGACATGTGTCACCCTTTTGATTAATTTGAAAATTCGACAAAGACCGACGTTCTTTACTTAACGTTTATTTAAGTGACTGGGTTATACAAATATTTCCATTTTAATTCGTGTTTTTCGTACATTTGTCGTGAAGAAAATTAGTAAAACTAGTAACAATCTTCGAAATAATATATTCGTGGTACCTGGTACAACTAGTATAATTTTTCCTCGACCTGCGGTCAGGTTATATACATATAATCTATGATTAATACTCACTGGTAATGTCTTCTTTACACGACGTACTTACGATTAGCTAGTGTCAAGGCATTTGATAAAAAAGTAATTTCCTCTTTTATATCCCGGTGTTTTAGAATCGAAATAAATACTAACAGAAACAGGTTAAAACAATTACAACACGTTAGAACACGTTAGAACACGTTCAAACTATATACGCGCTCGTCTACTCAAAGTTATTTCTTAAAATGAATTTTTGGTACCATTCTTCCTAACTTCTTTACACGATGACGATTAACATAAATAAAATCGTTAATGAAGAATCTACGCGAGTTACAATTCTCGATTAGCTACAAGCAACAGAAAAATCGATAGAGAATAGATCGTTGTCAGGTGTGGATACGCAATCCTTATAGAAATTAAATTCTCAGGTACACAGTTACGATAACGTTGAAGAAGGTCCCAAAACGTTAAACGTTAATGCAAACCAAGATTTCCGCCGAGGCCCTGCTCCTTCCTCCACTGAGCTAAGCGAATATCGTACCAAGCCTGAAAACACATCGAAACGTCCAACTTTTTCAAATTAAAGCACCGACTTAAAAATTCTTTTTTTCTTAACAGAAGTGAAAGTATATGTAGGGACCTCGACGTCAGCTTCGGAGAGACCGGTTTCGGCCGCCAACAGGACGATATCCGCCATATGAGGTGCTCTAGGCCATCTGTGAAAATGTTCCTGAAGAACAGCTTCCTGATCAGGCGTCAAACGAATCACTCGAGCATCAGACCCTCTGCTGGAGTACTGCGGCGAGGCTGATCTTAGCATCTTGCCTAAAAAACCAGAAAACATCCACGCGAATGACTCAAGGGTGATTTATTCCAAGAAATGTCAGCTTACAATTAGCAATGTTACAAAGACCTACCCTAACGAAAAGTTTTCGAATTTTTCTAGAAATCTTCTACGTCTGTTCAAGCGTAATTTACCAAGGTACTCGATGTGTTAACGAGAATACCGTGGAGGTGACACGCCACGAAGGGAAAAAAACGCGTCGATTATCTGCGATAAAAGACACGTCGTGAATCAGCGCGACGCGTCGCGAATATGGCTCTCGAATATTCCCTTTTACGGCAAACAAACGTACTGATACACCGTAAAGGCGCGAGAGCCGACCGCCCGGTAAATTGACTCTCATTACATAACCGCATTATCACCAGCTCGCAACTTCTATTACGGAGGCGTGGTAATCGTAATAGTTGTATAATAAACACCGCTATTACATAAGTGGCCGCGACGTTGTTTTGCGTTCGCGGTGGCTATTGTGGCGTGGGATTGACCAGAGAAAAGAGAAAAAAAGGTCGCGGAGCGACGCAGCGGCCCCTCGTTACGTTACATTTCCCCCTGCGATCTCGCGTTGTTTGGCCGCGTTTTAACGAGACAGCTGCGAAATCTACGGCCTCGACGAAACGAGCAACCAGAATAGCGCGACATTGACCCGGCATCACGATCTCCCTGCTTTTGGATACATTTCAAGGCTCGATTGCACGCGGGAACCGTACACGTTTCTTTCTCTTTCTCAACAACAACAACAACAACAACAACAGAATGTCAAAAATTTCTTCTTTTTCTTTATAGCGACCACTTACTCGGCTCGGCGAATCTCACTCTCTGCGTAGACTTTCTCGGAGCAGCTGTATCCGGATAAGTGGTGCGTCGTTCGCACAAATAGCACTTTCTCTCGTAAAAATACGACGATAATTTTGGATTATTCATCTTTACCAACGGACGATCGTCCCAGGCGATTAAAGATCGAATCGAAGAACGTTTCTGTACGCGGTTCACGCGCGACTGATTCCCATCTGGTTTTGCGCGCACGTAATAATATGAAAATGTAAATCGATGCACATACGTGGGAGAGGATCAGCCTTGATAGGATGCACCAGCTTTTAACGAGAGTTCTAGCCGAGTTCCCTGCCAAAACTTTTAATTATACCAGGTTCCTTCCGGTTCTGAATCACCGGTCGATTAACTAGAAAAACATTTGGCGGCTTGCCTGCGCCGTCTAATCGATCAGACGTTCGGCTATTTTTTTCCTTCAACCCTTTGCCTACAGCGTGCTTGAAGGAAAGCACAATTCTGACGATAACGTGAATATACAGCGAGAGATTTAAATTGTCGCTTCAGCCAACTTTTCCCACACCTAAGTGTTACACGCGGAATTGTCCAGAAACCGAATCCGAAGTGTGCTTTCTCTTCGACAAGAGGTTGCTTATAGAAGAAAGAAATCGGGACGCGATCCAGAGGGTCCGATAAGCGGGAGAGACAGTTCCGCGTTCAGCAATCTTCACCGTGACATTTCTGTACCGTGTATTTGTTGTTGCGTGCCGCGTGGGCGGCCGCCTTGAGCTGTACGTTTATGGAGCAACTTGGTGGAATGTTAAACTTGACCTACAGATCGGATCGCGTGCCAAGTACAAGTAGGCGATCGGGGACAGCTCTCCCGGTCGAGAAGACTCCCTCTCAAAGTCGCAAACGTTCCAGATCTGTAACGCGAGTCTCTGAAAATCGCGTCTCGCGAAGAAAACGAAGCGGAGTGACGCGATAAAGGAGGCTCGAGATCGTTTATTTCGCGCCTGGACGTTCGTGAAAGCGTGAAATAGAAATTGCGGCGGCGACAGGATCGGTGGCTTAGAGATCGGTGTACAGAGGACTGTCCTCGATGTCGGCGTATAATTCACGCAGCTTTCCAGGCGTGCAGTACACGGGCAAGTCCTCCTCGAAGGATTGCAAAAAGTCCAGGAGACTCTCCTCGATCTCCTGCTGGTACATGGATCCGGCGTACTTCATTTGTACGGTACGACGATCACTTTCGCGTATCTAAATATTCGTCGTTTAATATGTACGATAAATTCTGAAGAAAAGATTAATATTTCTTGTCTGTTAACTGCTAATGTCACTTACTGCGTCCCATTTGTTCCTTATGAGAACACGGAGGCAATCGTTGGTCAAAGATTGGCCAGGAAGCGCCTATCGTTAAAGAAATTATTTTTTCTTTCGTCATTTTCAAGTGTTTCTATTTTCTTTCTTTTTTGTTTTTACCGTTTTGGACAGTAACGTGGCTCGGTTCTCTACTCTGAGGCACTCGAATCTGTCGTAGAAGATGGCCATCGCCCAGGGTTCTCGGAAATACGCGTAAAAATCAGCGATCAGGGATTTCTGTCGCGACGGAATTAGTTTAAAAAGTTTGAACTTGAAAGTGGCGAAAGAAGGGCTTACTTGGAAACGTGTTTTTAGTTCGTTCAACAAGCTTTCGTGTTTTCCGTGTAATTTGATCATATGACGCACCTCGAAATCCTGGAAAATTGCACTAATTTACGCTCTATCCGTAAATTCCACGTAAACAAGATAAAGAAAGCATCTGTACCTTCTTGCTGAAGCAAGTGACAGTCTCTAGGATGTCGAAACGATTCAGTCTAATGCGAAAGTAGCCGATCTCAGACTTGCACGAGCCAGTCCCCAGCACTTGACCCTAAACGTAAGAATCGCGGGAAATTTCATCACGAACCACAGCGGAATGACGATAAAAACTCACATAAACATCGTAACTAATCGCAATCTTGCGTAACATGGCTTTTCCAGGCTTGCAGACGTGAGCGTAACGATAGCCACCGGGAAGAATGCAAGCCACGACTTTTGGAGTTCGAAATATGGGTATGGTTAGGAAGGTTTTGCCTTTGAAAGGGACGAACGGTACTTTTCCATTCTTGTGCTGACTATCGACGAAGGAACGAAGATACTTCGCCAGCTAGATCAATTTCTTTGGTAAATTTACATAAATTTACAAGTCTCCGAAGAAGTCGGAGGCTGTTCGAATTTATTCCACTAACTCTTTCGCCGATCTCTGTGCTGTTGAAGTAGCCGTGCTGCCAGGCTTCCGCGTGAAACTTTCTGCAGTACTTGGTTAGAGTGCCAGCAGCGAAGATCGACGCGTCGTTCGTTCGAAATTCTGGATCTATCACCAGTTGACCATCGAACACTAATCCTGACCGACAAATCGCTGAAAAGTTTCGATCGGATTCGCGAACAATTCGTTCAACGGTAATTTGTGGAAAAAGTATTCCGACGCTTGGTCGGGATTCGTGAAACACACCGATTTATGGAAAATTCGACGACACACAGTAAACAAAAATATAGTGCTCTATAGAGATTATCACGAACCCTGACGAAGCGAGTTGGAAGACTTTTTCCATAAGGACACGGCTACACCCGAAAGCCTCGAAATAATTATACTCCAGGCCGTGAAAGCCTTGAATCTTCGATTCGGCACCTAGGAATATCTTCATGTTGATGGTCTTTCTGTGGAAAGGCAGCAGAGCGTCGCATTCCAGCGTCCTAGTTTCACCCTTTAATCGAATATCGATAGATTCTATCATGTTTTCCTCGGGGGAGTGAATCAGGTGCCAATCGATCAGTTCCCAGTCAACCAGCACCTCGATCTCGTTCGACGAAATCGAGTTCATCACTTCCAGGTACAGCTTGAACGAACGACAAATGATGGTGAAATAATCCAAGGAAAAGGCGTTTGTAGATCTTTTAATACTTCGCAGTCGTAGAAGAAAATGCTCTCGTGAGTTGTGCAAGGTGGCAATGGCGGCAGGATTAGGGTGATCCAAGATCCCTTTACTCCAAAGTCGAGCAACGCCTGAATAGCACAGTAACACTCGATGTTGTGCCCATAAAACACAATTCTCTCTGAAGAAATTCGAGAAAGATTCAACTTGGACCTCGCAAAAATTCATCGATCAAGGAGCTAACTTTCAACTTGGAAATCATTCGTCAGAATTTGCAGCTTCTCCAAGCAAGTAGTTGCCTCTGAATCGTCGTTGATTGTCAAACAGTTCCAAGGTGTTTCGTAGTCGAGAAAGTGTCTACAAAAATCGAAGGTCGGTATTCTTTCTTACTCGATCTCCGGAGATTCGATTTACCCTTCCTTTTCAGCGTCCAATTCCTCCTGAAACTGCGGCCTCTGGTACTGCAGTCCGCAAGTCAGGATCAAATAATCGTACGCTATGTTTCCTTGATTCATCACCCCAACGTACTTCTCTTTCCTGCGGATTACACAAACGACGGACCTTGCTCGCTTTCTTTCTATTTCATCGTCCTCCACTTTCGTACCTCTGGATCAACACCACTGTGCCGTACACCACGTTGATCCAAACGCGTGCAGGAACCGATCTTCGATACTCGCGGCAGTATCTTCCCGCGAAGGGTAACATTCGAGCAGACGTGTCGCTGGATTCGTCTTCGTAAGGCAGACCATTCGGAGATATCAACGTGAGATTGGCGAATCGAACGAAACTCTGCCTGGATCGAGGAGGAATAAAATCGGTTATCTCGGTCTTCTTCAATTTTCCTCGTATTCTTTACAGTTTACCCGAAGGCGAGCTGTTCCAGGAACGCTACTCCGCAATCTGAAGCACCTACTACCACAATTTTCGAATCAACGATCGTAACGGGCATCATGGCAAGCCTTGGCGTCGTCATGAAAAGAGAAAAAGGTTCGGGTTCTTCCTCAAGCTGATCGGTTTCAACGCAACCGCGGTATTCGTACTGTATCCTTTGACGGGGACTCACGGGGACCATGATTTTCAGGCAAATCGGCAGGGGTTGCGTGCGAGTCTAAAATCGTGAATGTGATATTCTTTTAAACGAACCTAGGTAAGTCTAGTGAGAATTTTTACCAGAGCACTGGTGGCACTTTTCGCGAGTCGGTAGTAAAGGACGATTAGACCGGTGTGTCGCGTGATCTCGCAGAAGAAGTAGGGCAGATGAATGGAGAAAATCGGCATCAGAACGAAGTGGAGGACGCGACCGTACGCATCGTGAGGAATATCCTGCGTTGCTATGTAGTCTTCCACGTGGTAACGTCGCTTGATATACGTCACTTGGTTCTCTATGCTAATTACGAATCACCGATCTTCGGATGATTTGAAAATTTCGCAGAGAACGGTCGAGATTACCGCAGAATCGTCACGCCAACGACCGTGTCGTTCCACAGGAGGACGAAGCAGCGCAAGTCTGAAGTTTGTTCCTTCGCAGCCTCGTCGAAGTCGGCCAAAACCTGCTCCATCTTCGGAATCCTCTGTAACAGCTCCTGCACGTCCTCGCGATCGGAGAGCTTGGCCTCGCGAACCTTTAACTCGCCGAGAAGCGCTGCTCGATGAGTTACGTACAAGGACATGGGGTAATCTTTGTTGCATCTCAGTGGCACACGCTGAATAGTGGGAAAAAGTGTGAGAGTTTTGTCAATGTTTTCAGGAACAACGGGAAATATCGAATGTACCACGAAGTGATCGAGGAAAGGAAGAAAGGGGTGAGAAAATGGCAGAAGAATGGCGCAGTAGTCCAAGTCGGGGAAACACTCGAACGCAGCCTCGATGAAGTTTCTGCTGGACCGATGCTTAACGTGATCCTGCGTCGCGAAAATTTCCAAGACGAACGCGTTCATCGCGCCGCAATAAACAGGCTGCGTGGGAAGCTTGATGTCGCTGGACTCTAAGCCCTCCGGGACATCCGCAGACACGATAGTGGCTTGTCCTTCGTTCCAAAAATATCATCTTGCCTCGTCTGTTACCTCTTTCTCGAATTAAACGAAACAACGAACGGGAGAGATCGTGGAACTCACGCGGAATGTCGAATATAGAGTCCACGAACGCGCTGGTCATCAGTTTGGACTGGTAGTACGTGTTAAAGTAATCGGCGATCGATGGTAAATTGCTGAGAAAAGTTGTCTCCGACAGCGGTTCGTTCGGTTTCGACGATCGATCGTCGACCGAGATCGTGGAGGTGCTCGCCGTGTCCCTGAAATCTTCTTCTACGCTTTGCTCCGGCGAGATTTTCTCAGCAGAGGGGGCGATAACTCTGGAGTAGATACGAGAATCAGTTTACACCTCTTTCCTTACGTAAAGCGTTAAATATCGTCTAACCCCTCTGGCATTTTCTCGTGAGGTTTCCTCGAGAAAATCGAGAAGAAGGTCTCACTGGCTGGCTCCATGCTCTCGGAGAAGAACCGATCGTTCTTATGTGGTTTCCTCAAACTGTTATACGGTCCAAGCTCGAAATTCTCGCTCAGCTTGTCCACGTCTACTCTGCTGTTGAGAAACATCACGCCTGTGGCCAGTCCTTCGTCATCCTCCGATACGATCAATCGTCTCTGCTCGTCGGGATATCGAACCATCTCGCTCGCGTAAAATTCCCCGTAATACTGTTTCACGAGAGCCGTCTCGGCGTGGATAATCGGTATCACATCGTCGTTATCTTCCTCTCTATTACACAGCGAAATATTTTTTCCGTAGAGTGTCGCAGGATGCGTTTAAATGCAACTGGAGAAGGAAACGTTCGTTAGCCTCACACGATGCGTCGAATCCTCAGCCTGGGATTTTCCAAGTGGCAACCGGTCATGTAGACGGACTGCCTCGAGTACCTGTCCACCGAACACCTCAAGGGAACCCTGATCATCCGTCCCTCGAACACATCCGCTGGAAAATTACAACTGCGAAGTTATCGAGCGGAGGATCGAACCTCCTGCTCACCTATAATAATTCGAGGAGGAAGCACGAGGACGATGTGTTGGAGGTACGAAGCGGCGTCGAAGAGATCGGTCAGGAGATCGTTGAAGAAGTGGCCGGTGTATCGTCTGTCCCACACGAGAAAGTGCACGAACATCGTGTTCCTCTCCGTCACGTCTTCCACCCTCGAGAAGAAGACACGAGTTCTCTTTCGAGTAATTTACCCAGTAATTGTCGAGTAACAAACCAACGGCTGTTTCGTTTACTTGTACAAGGTGTACAACCAAGTGAGCCAGTCGTCGGGATTTATGGACGGGACGTTGGGGTAATTGCAGAGGCATATTCCCGAGATTATATCTCGTTTCTCGTTGCACTGTATCATCGACAGACAGCTTTTCTCACTGGAAACGTAACACGTTCGTTTTTCTGTGCAGATTCGAAGAAAGTTTGCAAACGATTCTGCGTACTAGACGCGTCCGAGAATCACTTCTCCGAAGATCTCGTAAGTGTCCGAACGTATGAGTTGCTCCAAGAGAAGAATATCGGCGTGCTCCATACGCCTACCGCCAGCAATGTTCGTAGCTGGATCCAAACGTTTTCTTCCGCTGTAATACGCCTCTTGATCGCCGAACCATAAGGTCATCGTGTTTAAAAAAATCTCCACGATAATTCTACCGAAGCTGAGAGAATCTTCTGTCGCTTGATCCTCGATTCTCGATCGAACCGGTGCGATACAAAGGGTTCCGTGGCTATTTTCACGATCAAAGGGAAACGATCGATTGGAGTGTGGAGCGAGCGTGGGAAAAGCGGAGAGCCGGTTACAGGAGAACGCGACCGACTTTAATGTCCGCAAAAAAGGTAATAACGAAACTCCGGGAACGATTTAAGCGGAGGGGCAAAGTAATTGCTTCGCGTTCTCGCTGCTCTCCTCTCTCTCCCACCTTTTCCATTTCTCGGCCTTCCACGTTCGACTTTCTTCTCGCTTTAAGCCGCGTCCACAGCCTCTGCACGCTCGATAAACTTTCAAAATCGCGTTTCAGGAAGCTCTCGAGTCTGCAACACCGAGCTGTCTCGCCGTCAGCTGGCTTTTTTCTTTGCGGCCAGCCGCAACACGCATCGCGGAAGCTATTTGCGCTGCTCTTGATGCGTAAAACGTGCTGGCATGGCGGCACGTGCTCGTAGCGCGAACAAACGCAGAGTAATCGACGCGATCGTCACGGTACGCTACTTCCCGACACTTTCAGCAATCGAATCGTCATCCTTTCTTTTCACCACGCTTTCTACCCGAAGATCCTCCGATCGATCCAGTTTGCCGTGCAACCCTTTCCTGCGCCTCTTTCCGGGAATCGGGATAATGATTCGCGGCATGCAATCCTGTGTCACGATACACGGCGTGAAAACACGAGCTTGGCACGAGAGTTTGGCAGCTGAAGGTTCGTACAACAGGAAAATTCGTATCGAACAAGCTTTGTTACACGGTAGACTCGCGCCAAAGATATCGCCTCTACTGCTTTCGTACAACGTACAACGTACAACATTTGATAAAACATAGAAAATAAAAGTTGACATGGCAATAACAACCCTTTGCACTCTTTGAGGCGACTAAGAAGCTACGTTACATTTACCATTAGGGGCAACTCTAAGGACGATATTTTCCAAGACAGCAGGTGAATTGTTCACTACATGTTTAGAGATCTCAGCAGTGAAATATTTTGGAATAAGCAACTTCTGATAAAAATAATAGTTTTAAAAAATGACTAACTTTTTCTACTTCCTTACAGAAAAACTGTCTAGTCTACTGTATATGTGAAACAGAAGAATATAGACACAGTTTGTACTCTTGATCGGAAAATTTTCATGGAGAAAATTCCAGCCTCAATTAGGTATTACACGGGGAAAAAATGTGAAACACAATCACCTGCATCAGCAAGCAGTTTTTTACAGCTGCACTTGAACAGCCGTTGTCGTCGAACTTAACCGGAGTGTTCGTTTGAAGCAATTGAAGGTAATTAAGCGGAACCGTAATGGACGAAATTGGAGACGAAAAGCGTACACCGAGCAGCATCGATTACCCTTTCCCATAGGTGGAAGGGTTTTCTCTCCGTAGATCGACCGACTGATTACCGTGAGATCGCCGCGTTGCGGAAGAAGCTCGCGGAGAACGAGCTTTTATTAATAACTACAAGAAACGCGGAAGCAGCGGGAACCGAGATGTGTCGTCTTCCGTTTTCTGCGATTCGCTCGAGAAAAGAAACCGATTCGACGTATTGCTAAATCACCGAGATCCATATTAATTCTATTTGCGGAATAACGCGCAGTACGGGCCATTGAACATGCAACGATTCGTGACGAGTTACGTCAGAGCACCGTACGACGAATTTCCTACTTGCAAAACCTCGCTCGTTTTCTTCCTCTACTTTTACTTTTACCGGAGTTCCCATCGGGTCTCCGCGGTTCTCCGAGATAAAGGACACCTTTGCGCAGCGAAAAATGGATCAAATCGATATATTCGGAGCACGAAACGCACAGTGACTCATCGGCTAATGCGTTGTTCGACTCGCGAAACACCTTTCGATCAAGATTCCGACCTCCTTTGATTATTCGTTCGAGTAATACGTCGCAAAAACGCACCGGCCGTTGCGTCATTAGTCCGCTTATCTATACTCAGGTATCGGTAAGTTAATTTAACGCGACCGAGATTAAGCAAATTTCATTTGCAACGGACGTCAATGCGATCTAGCCGTATACGCGACTGCACCGATCTGTATCGCAACGAAATTGATTGAAACGAGTATTCCTAAAGCTTACCTGTTGCTCGTCGAATGGTATCGAGTATCTATAGTATCGAAGAGGAAAGGAAGAGGAGAAGAGCCGCAACACCCTCGCTCAGCAACGGTGCGCGCCAGACTGATTGTGAGATCAAGCGGCGGACTTTCGGAGATCAAGCTGCGGCGGTCTGCAACTGCAACGTGAAAGAGAGCACAGGAGGGGAGTGAGAAACGGTTTGGGAAAGTATGTGTACGGTTGGCATCGGTTCCAGTGTCGCTATCGAAAATGGCAAGTGAACGAAAATTCCCTTCCCCTTCGCATCCTGCTGCTCTTTCTTTCTTTTTCTTGTTGATAAAAGAAATTGGAGTTAAAGCGGGGAACAGTGAAATCGTAACACATCTGAAATTGGGTAGGGGAAATTGGTAGCTAAGTATGATAACGGGACCTTCGCCTGGTTACATCATTCTCGTTGGAATTGCTCTAATTTTACCGAAGGCACGGTTGGAACATTGTAGGCAAGGTGATGCGTCGAAAGAAGAACGACGATATTTGAAAAATAAAATATGTTTATTCGTGACGCTCTGATCTTACAAACAAAATCCTCGTACGGTCGTTATCTAGATCGTGTATAGTATGTATATAATGCTTTGTTTGCAATAAATTAGAAAACTTATAATTTTTTTTTTGTTTTTTTCTCTCGCTGTTATCTAACTATCACAGAGGCTTGTGGATTCGACTCGAAAAACGACAGAGAAAGTGATCCAAGTTTAAAAGAACAAAGAAAGAAGAAAATATTGATAATTTGTCGGAAAGTGGTAAAGTAGTGTTGAACAGTGGGACCGGCTTAAAGATAGAAAATCGCGTAGGATATATTTATCGCACAGAAATATTTTTTGCCACTAATATAGTACTGTAAAGTGAGTAAACTCGTGATTGCTTTCATCTATCGATTTCGGGGGGAAAAAAAGCTAAGAACGTTCGTCTCGTAACTCCATTCTTACCCTAGAATGTGAGGAATGGGATAACGAGCAGCGACGATTCTATGCAACTTATAAATGGTATAATATCTTTGTGTATTCGTTACACATCTACGATGACACTATTACGCTACCATCATCGTCATCTCCGTTTTCATTCCGTAATTTCTCGTTAGAAAACTGGTTTTTTCTTATGAAACCATAAATAACTGACTACACCTGACGTTTACCAGAGAAATAGAAACGTACGTATCATCTGATGCAGTCTTTCAGAGGCTTAGAAAGTAAACTATTTTACGCGCTGAGAGAAAAATACACGATAATTCGGCTGTTGGCATTTTAGGGACGTTTCCTCTAATGGACAAGTAATATACGAGCTTTTCCTTTTTTCTTTTTAATTTCAATCAACGGAGAAGAGTACATTTAGAAAAATGGAAGAGTGTAAAGCACGATGCGTGCACGGAAGCTTTAGGTGTGTCTGTTTTTATACACTTGGAAAATACAACGGTAAGTCGCATACACGTGAGAACGTATTCGTGATTCTAAATCAAAGAGAGCTGTTGGTATCGTAAGAAAATTGTTTTCTCTTCTTTTTCAAGCTACGTATATATGTATGCATAAGTGGAAATGAATCGATTATGCTCGTGGAAACCAATTACGCGAAGAAATTAGTTTTTTTATTTTTGTTTTTATTTATTGTTCTTTCAACGGACCGACGTTATGAGGGAACGTTGACTCGGGTTGCGCTTAAAGTACGTCGTTATCCAGAGTACTGAAATTTTAGCGACTTACAAGAAACGAAACCTTTTTCCCAGGCAACATATTCTCGGAGATCGATGCCTTACGATTTTAACATTTTAGATTCGGTACACATGTATAAACATATGCATATCACAATGAAACTATGCGTCTTTTCACCTATCTTCGTTCACTCGTTGGAAGGCGTTGCCTTCACCGTTCGGTTGAGCCTCTTGCTCGCCAGCAATAGCTTCGTTTCCTTTATTATTCTGCGAGGTATCCACTTTGTACAACACGTCGTGGCAAAGCGGGCAACGGTCTTGCACGTACAGCCACTTTCTCAGGCAGACGCTATGGAAGTAATGATTGCAACGCGTTATCTTGGCACTCTGCATCTCCTGGTAGCAGATAGCGCACACGTCGTCGAGCATCCGAAGTTGCTCCACCTCCGCTTCGGGAAGTGAATTGATCTTATCTACGGCTGATCGACGCTTCATGAACACGGTCCATCCGGATTTCGCCTCGCACCATATGTTGAAATAGGCGTGGATGCACATCATGATTGCGCGAATCGCTCCGCCTGATTCGAACACCAATATCCAGAAGCCGTTGAAGAATAGAATAATGCCGAATGCGAATTCAATGGTGTTGCCAAATGATCGTATCACGTAGACGCAGTCGTCCAACTGTTCCCAGAACACGCTACGGTGAGCGTCGATGAGAAACAGGAAGTAGATGGCGAGCGAGACCAACACTTTTACTATCACCTCGATACTGAACACCGACACCGCCAGTAACCACGTACTGGCGGTGTAATGTGACCAGAGGAATATCAGCAAAGACACGGGGAAAAGTATTAAAAATACGCAAACAGCTAGAGCGCGAATATGTCGATGAAGGGCTGGATTATGGGAGGCGCTCAGTGACATCAATAGAGGATTCACGACGTTGTGCACAAAGTGTAAAACGGCGGTGAACAGTAGACAAAAGTTGCGGCACAGCCTGACCATACGTTTCTCCGTGTCCAAACTTGTCAGTCCAGTTTGCAAAGCCAGAATGTAAAAAAGAACCGCGGACACGGTACCGATACTTTTCTCTTCGTCCTCTTCGGTGAGCAACACCCATTGGAAGAAACAGCCGATGTAGTGGCAAATAAATGAAATAATGCTGGTCATTCCCAAGACCGCTGTCAAGGTCTCGCAGCCGTTCACCAGTAAAGTTCTAATCATTACGTAGTAGGTGAACGTCTCGTCGCCGTACTGATTTCCAAGAATTTGAATTACTTGTCCTCCCACGCGTAGCATCCAAAACATGCGCAACACGCACGGAACGTGCAATCGAATCCACTCGGTCTCGGCAAGCGCAGATAAACCGAAATTGCTGATAAAGTTACGCGCGTGTAGATAACCCATGAAAAGTGTGATCACAATTTTCACACAGTTGTACCAAATTACGAACTTGCATACGGCTAGTGGAAGAAGAGCCGCGAACACCGGTGCGTGGTAGAGAACTTGCGTCTGAAACGATATACACGTAGGAGTAACGACACGTTGGACATAAATAGAGATACAGTTATGCATAATGATGCAACAAATTGAAAAAGACAAAATGAAACTACTTTGTATGTATTCATATGGAAGAATCTGTTCAAACTTACCGGAAGCGGACAAATACCGAGGATAGACGGTGCCATGAAACTCAGTACAAGAAGTTTTTGCAATATTGGGTTTCTTGGTGCAAGATGAATGTAACAAAAAATACTAGCTAGTAAACATTGTAAGATGTAATTCTGAATTAGAAGGAACCCAGGTCCTCCGTTCGGAATAGATTTAAAATTAAGCCATAAAATATCGTCGAGAATGCTAGTTGAGGATTCGTGTGTACCCAGATATGCTATAATAGCTTTCATTGTACTAACATTTGACCAATAAGATATGAATATTGCCCCTACTGACATTAAATATAGGTACACGATTATTAGATGCTTTGTCCATAGCATGAATGTAAATATTGCAGCAATACATCCTGAAAATTAAATATTCAGTATCTCAACCATTCACCTTTGTCCCATTATTTTTATTTAATTACAGAATTGTAATAAAAGAATATCGAAATATTTCTTCATTTTCTCTATTTCCATTGACACTTTATGAATACTTTCTGAATCACATAATGTACAGCAGTTTGCTCGTCTCTACAAATGCAATGACCCACAGGAATTAACCCCGCTACTCTGAATTTAAAACTGTTATTCCACTACTGCTAACATTGCTTCCTTAAATTTATCTACTGTAAATGCTATTTTTCGATTCTATTCCTTTGCCAAATTCTATAAAATTATACCAAATTGTAAAATCTATAAATATCTTACCTAAACAGCAGCATATAAATTTCAGTGCAATTATCAAATGCATCTTAAATACATTGTATTCATAGTCAAATGGATTTAGCAACGAAGTAGCTGCCATTGATTTCACTATGTTGTCCGAAAGTTTTGATATTTTAGAGTCACGTTCAGTGCTGTCTAATACTACAATTTCGCTGGATAATCCAAGACCAATTCTAAGTAATTCATCTATGATGAATAAAGGTGGAACTCTAATTATGATATCAGCAAACGTGAGAAACCTCTCACGCATTGATGTGTCCATTGTTATTTTGTTTTCTTCCTTTTTAATATAGATATCAAAAATGATACGTTGTTCTTATGGAGAGCAAGAACAGTCTTCCCAGTGTAATATTTGTAATTCAATTTAATTTATTTACTACCTAAATTCAAAGTATTATATTTACAATTTAAATAGACTGCAACTTATATACGTTACTGTGTTCCGAGTGCAATTAATACTAAATTATGCGTAAGCTTACCTTCGGAATTAAAAAGTAGTTTGGTTATCATATTCTCGAATCACTCTTATCTTAGGCGAATAAGAGGGATAACTGTTGTCGGTGGAAATCGACTAAATCGAAATGTCCCGAAAATTGTGAATCACGCTCTGGCCATAATCGACGAAGGAAAGTCACTAAGGAATGATCTAGGTAACAAGGATGCAGCAGAAATTCAAAATTTTAGACGAACAACGTTATCGAACTTGATCCAGTTAGGGTATCGTAAGACGAAGGTTCATTGGTGAAATCTCGTCAATTATTCTTCTCCTAATTGATGGCCAGTAAAATCAACTGAACTGTTCGAAATAATTATGGAAAAGATTTTACCATCGTGCGAGAATATTGAGACAACAGGTAGGACTCGCAAAATTTTCAGTCTTCGAACTTCTGTCAGTTGTGTTTTCTTCTATTCGCTGGAAATCGAATCGTAATGTCTAATGTTTGTTATTCACGCACGATAACTGTAACCAAAACGCGTGAACGTGACAGCGACGGTATTCAGACTAAACTACGTTTTTAAAATACGCGTAATTTTCCCCGACGTAAAACGCTGTCGCGTATACTTTAGAGGTTACGAAGGAACTTGCACGAAGAATTTGAACGATTTGATCAGATGGCGCTACGTTATTTTAATTCGACGTACGTATGGTTTAATGTGATCTCAAAATAACGTAATAATTTTATACCGTTACACGTATCGAGAAAATTCGGGTTATGTAATTAAAAAAATCATCAGATGTCGTTCTATCGGGGTACTATCGCGACACAATGCATAACTTTTCAACGATAGATTTACAAATTAAAAAAAAAAAAACAAAATGAAATTGTTTTCTTCGATAATGTGATAATTTAACGTTCATTACTATACGTAATACTGTTGTATCATCATTCACGAAATACACTATTCGGTAAACGATGCGTAACGGTACGTGCAAAACTATATTCATTCAAAAAATTCGTCAACTGAATCGTGTACTTTGTACAAAACGTGCATGCACTAGAAAAAAATGTATATACATATTTATAATTGTAGATTCAATATCGGTAATTTTATTATGCAAATTCATAATTTTATTGTTAAT
>NW_017101026.1:828338-836411 GCF_001263275.1 Habropoda laboriosa
CAGGAATGAGGAGATTAAAATAAAATTTCAATCGATTCTGGAAGCATACGTTCGATCTCAGTCGAAACGCATTTTTGTCACCATCGAATATGTTTCTTTCAGGCATGTACCATTTTTTGCATTGAAAACTCATCTCAAAAAAGAAAGAAAAAAAAAAGGAAAGAAAAAGAAGAAAAAAATTTAATTCTAAAACGTAGAATAAAAAATCACATGAAAATACTTCACAAAGGGTACTAAAAAAAATTGTAACAATATTTACGAATAAAATTCACGCATTTCCTTTTACACCCGTTCTCTTTTCGTACACGCCTGATATACTCGATGTTTAAATGCGTATAATATCATTTTATCCCGAAACAAGATAATAAATAAATGATTATATCATTGGCCTCCCTCTGTCTCCTTACAGGCATGCAACGACACAGACGTGCAGAGTACAGAATATTCATACTGTCATTCGTTCAGAACTAGCTACCATGTAACTTATCTATATCTCGACGCAGTGTTCATTCGTTTCTCTGAATTAGTCGAATCTTAATGCGCTTACATACGCTGCCGTAATGCTACAATTATAATACAAGTGTCTTTTCATTTGCGATTTCATTTATAAATTCTCGCCTCTGTATTTATCCATTTTGTTCCGACACCGTTCCAATCGTTTACGATAAACCTCATGATTAATGCTTTGCGCTCGCAGCTTTTTTTTTTCTTTCTTTCTAATTTGATCACTACTTTTATTGTTTCTTTTTTTTGTTTTCTCTTGCAAACAAATCAATCGCTATTATGAATTTTAATTGCGATTCGCTTTTGGTACGCTGGCATCATTTTGAGGCACATTATGCGGTACAAAATAAACTCGACGATCTCGAAGATGGTCGATTATTCGTACGATAGTATTACAATCGAACATCTTCGAGACTACTATCGAGTGTTCCTTTGAGAAACAATTACGATCAGGTTGAATGGTAGAGTCGAAAGCAGGAGTGAAAATTATCGTTACTCAATTGCTGTTGGATTTCGACAAGTTTTGCTCATTATTCTGATTTATGCTTTACATCATTCTTCTCGCTACCTAATGCGCGTGCCTTTACGCTTTTTCAATTACATCAGTTTCGTGATGTTGTACATTTTTCGTAGCGTAAATTTCTCGTAAAAATCTGTACCGTGCAAACAGACCTTGGGTAATTTTGAATCTCAAACAAAAAATAAACTCGACCATGTCATCTCGATTTCGTTTTCTCTGCTGAAATGATGATAAGGTACAATGTGTAAAATAGAGAATAAAAATGACAATATTTTTCACGCATAACACTCTATGGCACGATTCTTCTTAATTCGACAATGGATACCATAATCGTTCTTTCTACCTCGTTGCGTGTATATTAGCGAGAAGAAATGTATCGTAAAATAATAATCGAGAGAAGTGTGTGTGTGTGTGTGTGTGTGTTCGTGTTTCATGCGATGGCTCGAGATTCGATCGATTTGACGTTCACGAAAAAACTTGATCTAAAATGAAATTCCTAGTGTCGCGAGTCTCGCTATTGCAGTTCCGTTCCATTGTACCTCACGCAAGACAGGTAAAAAGACTCTTACGTATTCGCTATAAAAACGCTAAGTATGGACTAATAATACGTGGTACCTTAATAAAAATAGAGCTCCAACATTCGGCTAGTAATACAATGACATTTATTATATCACAACGAGACAGGTCCTGCGTGCCAGAAATTCTACTCTGCTCAGCGTTCTTTTTAAACTTTTTTTTCTTTTTTTTTTTTATGTCAATTCGGATTGTCCGATGCACGGATGCAGCGATGATACGACCAGTTGTAAGGCATTTTTTTTTCTCTCTCTAATAGTCAAAAAATGTCTTCGGGAGGGATCCATACATACGAGACCTCCGTTTTCGCCCTCTCCTCGTATCAAGCAAGCGGATACAAATTGCATTTTTTTTTCCTTTCTTTTCTTCTTCGTTTAATTCCTCTTTACACCTAAGTTAGTTTCAATCATTGGGATCCGTTGTTTTTTTTTTATTTTCTTTTTTCTTTTTTATATATATAGTTTTACCGTGTTTTTCTTTAGTAGTCTTATATATTCATCGATCTTTCTTGTTAGCACTGGACTTGACGAACATTTTGAAAGAAAGTTTTCTAACGGGAGCTCCGGGCTCTTCGTTGCATACGTCGTGGTTGTTCTTTTTTCTTTTTTTTTTTTCATTTTATTTGGAATAGAACGGCTTCCGTAAAATATTTTTTTTTACCGCGCGAACAAGTACCGCTTTATTCCGGTCACTTAACACGATTCACATGAACTCGCCGTCAATTACATCATCGACATCATGCCATCTAGCTTACCGAACAGATCAAATCGTCATCACCGTGACTAAACCTGCATAGCAGTTAACAAAACAAATAAGTAACGCAGCGTCCCTAGAATAATATTTACGTTTTTGTTCGAGCACAAAACGAATTTCGCGGTTTCTTCGCGCGTAATATCTCTTTTTCTTTAAAGAACGAATTATGATTACAGCTTATCGATTATGATTTTTGCATTTTTTATTCGTGCGTCTTTTCACCTCCATTCTCCGTGAGTACACAATTGCCTAAATGTCGCGTTACAAGGATACTGAGTAATAATCCTGGCTTAGTTCACGATTATTACGTTTCATGCATTGCATTGCAAAATGATTACAGAAGCTGGTTTTCTTTTGTATTTTTACGTTAGTTAATGCTTAGTATGGACATAACACGATTAAAACTTGTAAGCGGGACTATATTATCAAAAGCATTCTTTTGCCTCTTAATAAAACAAGACATACGAAAGCTACATTGCAAGAAACGTAACAATACGTAACAGTTTCTTTTCTTTTTTCTTTCTTTAAATTAAATCGGACCTTGAAATCCAACGCATAAAATATCTAATTAATTATTTCCAATACCTAAAACTTAATGTTTAAATATTACATCGTTTGAATAAGAATGTGATTAGTTGAAACCATTCGAAGCGCAGAATTTAAAATAGCGTTTTTATATATATTTTTTTTTTTTATATCACGTGGGTCTATTTTTGGCCATATAGCAGATCTTTCAGAGAATTAATTTGAAGCTTAAGGATCATTCACGTTTTCGAGTGAATCCCTCGTAGATCGTTTTAATGTAGCGATCATATACTTTTTTTTTTTTTTTTATAAAACTATATGATTGCTTGTATCGTTAGGAAACCTCGAAAGTCGTTTGTCTAGCCTATGTCTCGAGAATTCTTATTTGTACACGTGAAAATTATTAGCTCTAATTCTCGATCATGTACAATTTAAGTCGACCGATGTAAGGTATGTATATCAGACAACTTTCGCTAATCGGTTTTCATCGATAAAAAAAATTTCTATTTTATTCACCTTGATCGCAATCGATAATCCGCGCGTATGTTTTTTGATCATCTATTGCTACGTTCGAATTTCGTCCCTGTAGGTTTCATGAATGTTAAAGTGTTCATTCCGCTAATATATACGTTTACTCAGCAGATATTTAATTTACATAAACTCTGCAAGCTCAGCTTACCATCGTCAAATGCACTTTTTAATTTTTTTTTTTCTTTTTTAATCCGTGTACGAAATCGCTGCTTATATGTGTAAGTGTATAAGTGTTAATAAGTTATCAATAAGAAATATTAGAAAATCTGTATTCCACTTATAGTTACCACAATTTCCGTATATTTCTTGGCTTTTTTTTTTCTTTTTTTTTAATTAGAAAGCGACAATCGACGAATGGTGCTTTGCACCCATGTTGTTTTTTATTGTTTATTGTACGCAATGCATCGGTATTAATTCTTCTTTTCTCGAGTTTTTAGTAGGTGAAATTTATCTGATCTTTCCATAACTTCGACTCGTATCGGCGAATATTTGTTTTTAACTGACATGCCATTGGTAAGTATATTTGACAACATATTTTATTCAGGAAACAAAAACGTGAGAATATAGGCCTACGGTTTAACGTTATCTCCCGCTAAATAACTAATTGAAATGATCGAAAGCTTGATTTTCTCTATAATGGTAACCGCCGGTATTACTTTAAATGCTACTATTAATAGTTACAGGAAATATGATTACTCTAAAATCAGCAACGAATTTGACAAACGAGGGACATGGTTTTCGATAGGAGAAAATTTAATTTTGAATGAACTATCTACTGAAAACGCATACTTGTACTACACATGAAAAGTTACGAAGAACAATACTGAGTTGGGAATAAAAGTCATGACAAATTATATAGATTAATCTCATTGGCACATATATATATCCCTACATTGAATTTTGCACTTCTTAGGCATTTCAATTTGCAAATAATTTATTAAGCAAATGTATGTGCTACTCACATGTACAAAGAATGCACTTATCGCGTCTAGCGATTTTTAATTCTATGCATTTGGCCCTACTGATGCATCTTTCTTTACAGATACCATTCCATACGTAGAAAAATCACCTATGTTAAAAAGCATTTTAAATTGTACGATATCAAAATTTCTATGATACAAGCAAAACTGAACATATTGACTTTTTATTAAAATAGTTAAATAATAACCGCCAACACGAGTCTGTTGATTGGTTGAACTGTACATATTTTTTTTTTTTTCTTTATCAATGGGCAATGATTCCACGTGCATTTTATTTGAACTAGCGGATTTCAATAGTTTGGAGAGCTATGCGTATGTCTCTGCTTGCATGCATTTATATACACATATACGCGCGACAAGGTGTTACGTGCAATTCTGTATGTCTGTGTATACATAGTGTGTATGAATATGTGAGCTGTGTGGACGGCGCTACGTACACCACTTTTCGGTCAGTCAACCATTGACACGTTTAATAGTCGACATTCGTCAGTGTAATTCAGACACTCCTTGTTCCACTGGGACTTTTCAGTTGAACGTGCCTTGCTCACGTCAATATATACCGTTGAATGATCTAAACAAAAATCAAAAGTAATTTTTCAGTAAGATCCTTTTGTTTAAAACACGTCGCAGTGTCGAATGAACGTACTTGCATACAGATGTGCTAGAGTTTGTCTTGAAATAGGAAGAGATTATTCGTAGCAGCAACGGCTACCACATTTTCAGATGGATGCCAAGCAGTATGTAATATCTTTTTATTGAAATCCAGGCAGTCAACGCTAATTTCATCCTTTTTACGTTTACCACCAGTACAGACCTTTAATTAAAAAATACTTGCGTTATGAACAATATAAAAATATAATTGCACTTTACCAACACATTTTAATATGTTTTTCGAAAGTATGTACCAACCTTACGTGGTTTTAGAAGTGTTTTCGGTTTGGCAATGTCCCGCGCTGCTTCCAATGTGAGATCACGCTTAGTTGTACGATCGAATACTCTGAAGAAATTATTATATGAACCCGTCATAATAGCGGAATCATTACCACTCCAACAACACTCAAATTTGTCAAAGATACAATCATTCTCATACAATGAACATAGCTTTGATCTTAGGTATTCATGTACCTGTAATAATGCGATTAATAAACAGTTCCTGTTAAAAGTATAATAATCAAATTTAGCTTTTTATTACATACAGGGTAACATTCAATGGGTTTTGTTTCCATTTGCAAATCCCACACTTTCACACTGAGGTAGTCTCTACTGATCATATATCTTCCTGAATTACTAAGTTTTACATCGCTTATACTCGAAATTATTTCAGAGAAGAAACTTCTATTTGTTGGATCCTCTGGTTCCTCAAAGAGCTTACTATGTTGGTCGCAAAGCGCGGCAGATCTCATGTCACAAAGTCTAATTGTTCCTTTGCTACTACTATATACCAAGACATTACATTCTGCCGGGTGAAATTCCGCGGCAGTTATAACTTCTGTTAATTCCTCCATATTAGTTGGCTTAATGTCTACTATATCTGTATATCATTGATAGGAAAATGACACGCTTCGTTATTAAAAAAAAATTTACACGTTGTTTACAAGTACATCATGTAGTATAGAAAATAAAAACATTAGACAATATAGAAAAAGGATACTAAAACTCTGGTCTGTGATCTCAAGGTGCCAAAGATTAATTCTAAGATCATCAGCACTGAGGTACGTCTCTTGATCACTGTTGACACTTATACTGTTTATGTGATAGGTGTGCGCATTGGCAAATATTCTTCTTGGGGATGCCTCTACCATCAACTCCATAGGTTTTATTATTGGTACCTAAGTCAGTAAGTAGGTATTGAATATATGATACAGCCACAATGCTAAAGTCTCGTAATGTTATGTGCATATTTGAACTCCTTGACCATATTTCTATTCTAAGTATTTTTGTTAGATATAGAATGGTACAGAGGAAATTATATTTATGTAGAAATTTAGAATGAAAAGATACAATCTTGAATGAATTTATTTTATATAAAATTTGAATACCCTTAACTATTACACGATTCATAAACTTCTACTTGAAAAGAAAAAAAAAAAAAAAGTAAATATAATATAGTACTTACCCTTAAGGAAGTGATACAAGCAGGATCACGAATTGTACCATTTTCCTCCTTTGTATTATACCCTTCCACTCTTTTGTCTCGTTCGCTAACTTTCCACAACTTAATTGTTTTGTCATTTGTGGAAAGTAGAAAATGTGCTGGATTTTTTCTTTTTAACCATCTAATTTTGTTAATTTTTTCTTCTATCTCTAGTGATTTCAGGTAATCAAATTCAGGTTCATGACTTTGGAAGGTGCTGTATACATTGTATTCACCTCTCCGAGGTATACTGTTTTTACTCTATGCAAATATTATTTTCTAATTATTTAACAATCTTATTAAATATTCTTTGTTTCTTTAACTTAAAAGTATTGAAACTATTAAAAAAGAAAAAGTTGAATAAGGTTAAAGTGAAAAATATTTAAGATATTTATTATTTCCAATGTGTTCAATGCTTATCTTTAGAAATTTTCTAAAGATAGAGAAATGTAACATATTGTACACATACATTTGGCAATACTCCAATACTAAGACATAAGTATAATTTTTATTTAAAGGACAAATTTTATTTTATTTAAAGTGTAAAAACTGTCATAGTACGCTAAATAAAAATGCTATTACTTGACATTATTAAAATTTAACATTATTAAAAGATCATATCAACTTACAATGGGATCTCTTTGAAAAATGACAACCCGACCACCTTTATCTCCTGTTGCAAGAAGATCGCCATCATGGTTAAATTCAACACAAGAGATTATATCAGCTAGAACAGAGGACAATATGAACAATTATAACTCAATATCATAAATAAATAAATTTGAAACGCGTAATATTACTTAATTTGTAAGTCATCGTACTTTTGCAGTAATTGAATACATACTGATAAGATAGAGTGCAAAAAGAATATAACTAAGTTCTAGATAAAACTTGCCTTCAGTAACATCATCTTCCAATGTTCCTTTCACCTGCGAGAAACACCACTGTATGTCACCATTGCCTAAAACAAAGGTAAAAAATTCGGATCAGTAAGTGTCAGAAAATTAAGTTCACATAATGGCGAAATACAACAGATGTACACAATGGAAAACTTGAATAATGTCAATACCATACAATCATACTTCACAGTTATTGTAAAGCCTGTAGACACATATATAGAAAGAATGTCATATCAGAAAATAGACGAAGAAACGATAATGCTTATCGTTTGAATTACATCACGTGTCTTGAATATGAAACAGGTAGACGTACAGTGGAAAAAAGACGCGTGGAAATTTCGTCGGATAATGTACGCGGCTTTTTCACCGACGCATCTATACGCGTAAAATACGCACGATCGACTAAAAGGAATACAAGTGGAATACAAATCGATAAGGATAACGAAGCAAACAAACAAAAAAAAAAAGAAAATAAACTGGAAGAATAGGTAAAAAAAAAAGAAAGAAAGAAAGAAAGAAAAAAAAAGTGGACGTTAAGACTGAAGTGTGAAGCATGATAAAGTAAACGTGAAGAGACCAAGGGCGATACGGTCTGAGAAAGGAGAGAATGTGTCATAGGAAGGTGAATAGGATATGTAAAACGTATAGATAACG
>NW_017101026.1:836458-877327 GCF_001263275.1 Habropoda laboriosa
CGCCGCTGCCGTCGCCGTCGCCGGCGACGGGCGCATTTGACCCCGCGCACGGCAAGAATCCAGAGAGAGTGGGTACGGGTGATTATATTTGAGGATGCGGAATTGACGAAGAAGAACGTTGCGTGCACTGCGAGCGCTGCGGATATACCCGTGAACCCGTGATAGTATCTGGGTCAAGGTTCAGGTTGCCGCGGCGCGGCAAGGCGGCCAGCAGGAGCGACGCACTGTTCGGTTCACGAGCGTGTGCGTGAGGAAGATACACGACAGCACGCAGAGTAAAACGCCGCTCACGACGCTTACTTACCGGCCATCTCGCATATACGAGACACTACGCAACCAGAGAGATTCGCACGCGAGGCTTACTCCCGGTGCGAGGTCCAATACCGCCTACTCAACCAGAGGGATACACGCGCGCGGCGCGCCACGCCGGCGACCAGGAACCAGGAAACCTTGGGCGATTACTTTCCACACTTTACATATACTTTTCTCCTGTCACATATTCGTCGGTCTAACTCGCCACCGATCTGAACGCGATCACCAACTTTCAATGGCGGAATTCACGAACGCATAACCGAACAACACTACTATGCCGTGACGTCACACCACAGCCAGGTTTCACTACCTCCACGGTAATCGCCATCTTGTATGCGAAAACCGATTGCACACGAGATGCAACGGAAATTGCCGAACATGCCCGATCTAACAGCGCCATCTGTACCGCGAAAAATTCAAAAATGGATTTCAAATAACCCTTTGATAACGTTTTTCCTCTATCAAATTAACATCGATTGAAATTTCGATGCAAAATTTCAACGAAAAAATGCCTCGACGTTAGACTAAGATCATCTAATTTCATTTAAACTACGAGTATGATGGATGGCGTTGAAAAAAATTACCTAGAAGTTCCGTTAGCTTCTCATGCAGTTCCTCCAAAGAGGAAAACATAGGCACGTCCCTGGACAAATATGTGAAATTCTTGGCCGAGCGAAAGTCTTCCATCGACCGGTTCATTTTTAGCGAAGCTAGAACGGCTCTTGCCGTTTTTCGATTTCAATGGCAACAAATTCGCCTGAACTTAAACACACATACTACATGCCCCCACCTCCGAGAACCGAGACGAGTCACACATTTTCGATGCGTTAGAAAGCGTAAAAGTCATCGTGGTTTACCAGTGGTTTAATAGATCTCGTCGATACATTCTTGATACGATCGTAACAACATCTGGCCTGTATCGAATATTAATACGCTTCTTCCCCACCGTAGATCGATCCTCGAGCATTCTAAATTCGAAACTGTACTCGTCGAAATAAAACCCGACCTGTTCCTTCGTAAAAAAAAATATCACGTCTGGCTTGTTTCGAATTTACACAAGAACAATCGATTTTTTATATCACTCAGAAATTGATCGTTTCGTAACGAAGCAGGCGAACGAGAGGACACTTGGATCGCAGCTACTACGAAGCGTAGAATTTCAATTCGAATCACGGTATATTCGTCAGCAAGAGGAGATGAGTCTTTCGAATAAAAATTCAACCACGATCGATAACGCCTCGTTGAACGAAAGAACCGTTTTCTCACGTTCGCTGTATCAACAAGCGATCGATTTTTCCACGTTACTCTTTCGGGGCAACAATTAACTCGAATAGATTGGACAAATAAACGAAGGTAAAGCTTGTTTTCTACAGCACGAACGTTCGCGAATGAAACGGCTGTCTCGAACTGGTACGAAAGTGCATGAGCTCGTACGACACACGAAACTCTAGTTGCCGAACGTGTTAGAGGAACGATGTTAATGAATTTGCTCTAACAAGCATGTAGAGCCTGGTGCAACGTTTACTCGGACGCGATATTTGTTATGAGTCAAGCAGAAGTGTTTTTCTAAAAAGCAAAAAACCGAGGGA
This sequence comes from Habropoda laboriosa, assembly GCF_001263275.1. NCBI lineage: Eukaryota > Metazoa > Arthropoda > Insecta > Hymenoptera > Apidae > Habropoda > Habropoda laboriosa. Next base: position 838,360 of record NW_017101026.1, read on the forward strand.
AAAATCTAGGCATCACGTGTTCCCCTTGAGCAAATCTATATTTTTTTCTTTTTTAGCAAAATTTGTAAGCTTCGATTGCACGGTTAGTTGACACACCGAGAACGGGTGAAAAATTATGTAGTATTCGGTGTACGTCGTTGCTCCTAGGCTTCCCATAGCGAGGTTTATCGTTAAACTCTCGAGCCTTGAAATTTGTTCACATCCACGAAAAATCAGTCGAAACGTGCGTCAATTTAAATCCTCTAGAAAGTGCTGGCCCACGTACGATCGTTGCGACGTTTTTTCCACTTTTTATTCTACTCACAACTACAAGGATCCTGCTTGTCGCCGTTCGGGATACTCTCGTCGTTCGATTTCACTTCCAGGCTAGAGCTCTTGCTGAGACCGTTGCTGGACCGTCTGGTTCTGCTGCGATTTCGCGAATTCATCCTCGACGACGACCCACGTGAACCGTTTTCCTTCCCAACGACATCAACTACGGTCGCTGCGACATACTGTTATTGTCACGTGACGCCGAGTTCCGACTAGTTTACAAACTGACCGCCACACGTAAACGATTTTGTATTTGTACGCGAGATAACGATTATCGCCGATCGAGAACGAGCAACGTTCCCGAAGACACATTTGTTACGAGGCATCGTACGACGGTCCCGTAAGTCCTGGGATTTCGCGGGCTCGGAGTTACACGATATTCCCGGTAATTTATAGCTTACGTGTCGCTGCATTTACGTCGCGTTTATGAAAGCTATTAATTAAATCCACCCCTATGGCATGACAACCCGCATTGTCTGCTGGTAAACGAGGCAGCGACTTCTAGGTGAAACGGGAGCGAGACGGTTCAATCATAATTGTGGAGAATATTCACGTCGGTTCTATGGATACGCAAAATGCTGGCCAAAAGTTTGTCTACTCGCCGTAGAGGGAAATTCGTTCTATTTTCTTCCCCCTTTCCGCAGAGTATCTCCTATATGACGGTTTGCTCGAGGAAAAATGACTGTTCCCAGACGGTGAAGCATTTTGAGACTTCGGGGGGTGGGTTTAATAAAGCGTAGCCAGAAGAGAAAGGAAGGTAGGAGAGAGAGAGAGAGAGAGAGAGGCAGAAGGAAAAAATAGAACTCACCGACTCTCTTGTTCACGGCGGTATTGATCATGGAACCAAGCTTGGTGAGGCTAGACTGCCTCATGATGTTGGAGGGGCTCTTCATCCGTTTGGACGGTGGTACCGGAAGCGGGGCGGTCTTGGACCTCGCCAGAATGGCACCGTTCCGGCAGCTTCCGTTTGGACTGGAGCCGGGGGGCCGCTGGGGCGGAGCCCCCCATAGACCCACCACCCCTGCGTGACGCGTGGTGCTATTTCTCGGACTTCAACCCTTTTCCACCTGTTAACCTCCTCGCAGTCTCCAGTCTCAACCTCCACTTTGCGTCCACCTCGCTGAAACAGTAAAACAGCCCTTTAATCCTATTTCCAGTTTCCTTCACATCTGTAGAACGACGAAAGCGTGCGTGAATGCTGCAGGTGGAGAGGTTACCTTCTGACGTGTGAATGCATAAATGTTATCAGAGGGCCGGTGAAAAGAAAGAAAAGAAGGCAACAGGTAGCCGAACGTGGGTAAACTGATCCGAGGAAGGGATGCGCGAACGCGAACGCGCAGGGGATGAAACGTTTCGTCGGTGTCTGTCTTCTTAACACCGAGTACAATCTCCTGTTTTTCTTCTTTTCAAATATTAACGAGTCTCTCTAGTTTGCGAATTCCATTTAACAGCACCGCGCCGTTTACGACACCGACGCCAGACGTAAGGCGCGAAGAGGAAACGCAAAGAATGCACGTAAACAGCCACGTGAGTTACGCGAGTATCTGACACGCAAATGCAACCTTGTTATACCCGGCGAGATTATCGTTACACGGACGTCCTCTCTATCAGCCTTGCATGTCACATGGCCAATTAACGTGAGGCAAAATCGAGCGAACCACCCCAAGCTCTCGATGGATATTGAAATTTGATTTACCTCGTGTCAAGCTGGCACCGGTCCCCGGACACCTTCGTTCACGAGAACATTCAATAATACTGATCACTTGTCACGCCAATAAGAGAAATATAAGACCAAAGTCTCGTCGCTTATGACGACGAACAAGTGTCGTTGGTATAAACTACAACGTAATCGGATTATGCTCTACCGAGCTGGTGTACGGGCCGCTTATTGGTGGCATCGGTTGTACCTGCGCACATATTTACCGTGACAGAAGTTTGTACAACGTGTTTATTCACGTGGTTACACCATTTGCCGTACGATAAAGCTCTCCGTGAGCGTGTGTGCAACAGTCGAAGGTAATACCTTTGTTTTTCACCCACGGATTCTTCGTTAATGAGGCAACTAGTTGCACGCCACGGCTAAACACTCCAGATGCTTTCCTTTTTTGCCCAACCACCGCGTTTTCTTCACCGGACTAGATTTTCCCTTCGAGCTCTTTCGAAGCTGGACAGACGAAATATTTCGCGCTCGCGCGGACAGAGATATTCGAGAATGAAAAAGGAACACTCTGTGTACTGGAACGAACTCGGTGGAATTAATGTGCCTTCAGGAATGGAGCAAGGTTAAATCTTTACCGCTAATCGCTACTGCCGGTTAATCTTGCAATTTAAACGCGCTTAAGGTCATCGAGCTAATCTGCCAGTGGATCAAATTCTCGTACTAAACGATCTTCCCCTCAGTTTTCTAGAATGCTCCACGTAACGATCGTGTGTTACTCGCGGAAAGAATGAAAGGTGGTTCGTTCGAAGCCGGGAAGTTGGACTCGTTTATACGGGGTTTACGCGATTTCTTCCCGGAGACAACTTTCTTCTAACATGTCTGGAAGAATGTTTCGCAACTATGGATCCGCAGGGAGGGTGGTTTGTTAAACTGGCGAACTGTGCATGCCGGTGGCAGGAGGTCTGCTGGCGTCTAGCCAGAGAATTTTCGTTCCCTTTACGTAGGGACACGCAGAATCTCCGGATTCGACGTATACTCGTTTAAGGTGGTTATGCCTTCCAGACTGCAACGATCCAAGTCTGACGAATTCGAATTTTTAATTGAGATTCCCCGAACCTTCTCTCTTACGCTCGTGTTTTATGGGTAAACTTTATCTCCGGACGATATTCCGCTATGGAATAACGATTCGAGGAACAAGTATCGTTGGAGCAGTTCGCGGGAACTTGGCAACAAGGATTTGTGCGACTTTATTGCGACAGTAACACGAAATAGGTGTAACAGCGGAATAAAGTCGAGCATCGGTTCGCGTTTCCTTTCGTCCAAAGTACTTTTTCTCTATAATCCCATTATGACGTAAGTGGTGTCTCTTTCACGTTTCTACCGGTTTATTTAAAACAAGTGGACGGGGGGAAGCTTGTCGAGTCGAGGAAAGAAAAGGTCAAGTTTACACGGAGGGGCTTTAAACTAGCAACGGTCTATTCAATTTCTTTTTTTTTAATTAAACGAACTGCTGCGGAGAGCGCGCGCCAGGAAGGCCTCTTTAATTAGACTCGTTATACGAAAACTGAAGGAACGATTCTCGTAAAAGACAGAGAGAGCAATTAGACGTCGTTGCAATAATTGCAAAAATAATCGACGGTCGAACGGCGATGAAATATCGACGAAACAATGAAATTCTAAGGATACCGTTCCACCTGAACTTTAAGCCGCCTTTAATCTCTTTCCCCTTTATCTCTTGATTAAAAATCCTCGTCAAAGAAGAACGAGAACGACGAGAATAATGACGACAGCGCGACGAACGCGGGGGGCGGAGACGACCGACTATAAAACTTTTCCCCCCGGTTCTGCTTTTCAATTCTCCGGGTCTAACACGATCTGAAATCGTTCTCCAGTCGACCTTTGAATTTTTTCCATTTTTCTAATTTGTCGCTTCAACTTTGCATCCTCGCTCCGCCGCGAGAAAATTCCACCGATCGAACGAGAACCAATACACCACCCGCCGGGAGTCTTTATTAATTGGCCTGCTAACTGAACGACAATCCAAATGCATTCGTCGTGTCGAGGGAACGAGGTAGAAAAGAGACACTCGAACATCCAGTACGGTCACTCGAGCGTGACAAAACGAATTCCTTATTTTTCACAGCTGTAAAACCAGTCGCGATCAATAATCGTGCATGCGGAGAGTTTAACCTTTAATTATAATATTACGTTTCGAGTAGAGATATCTAATCTGGCTATCGTTCCAACTCCGTTCTACGGCCAACAAACGAAACGTTAACACGTGCTAATTTGGCCAAGTTAAAGGGGTAATTTCGCTCGGTTCCCATTGTACGAGACGTAACAACCGTTCGTGAGGGACATTATCACGGTGGTCCTTATTATCTCACGACAATACCGGCACTTTCAATATCGCACTGTCTTTACGCCCGGGGAAATTGTCATGGTGGTAGAAACGAGATTACCACATCAGCATTATTATTCTTGTCTGGTTGGTCATGTACGTCCTTGCAAAAGGGGCAGCCCTGAGAAAACGAAGGCTACTAGACGCGCAATCTTTTCTCACGAGCCACCGGATGGCTCGTACACGCGGCAATTTCCATTTATTAAAGTAGCGCCAGAAATATTGCCCCGCATATCTCTCCTATTCACCAGTTCATCCTGTTCCATCTATACACCTTTTCCTCGCAATTCCGAATCTTTCTCAAGTGTCAGCGGAAAAGAAAGAACGATCCTTCGGACGTTTCCTTTGATTTTCGACCACGTTTAATATCGGACAGAGAGGGAGAGAATGCAGCGCGACCGCGGTGCATCTCGGAGCAACATGCAGGTATTAAAAAATAACGAGAATGGCGAAGGAACCCCGAGGCCAGCGGACATGAACGTCCTTCTGAAATAGTGGGTCAACGCTCAATGTTAAAGGGATCAGAAAAGCGTACCAGTAGGCCATCCCGATGAATCCGTACAACGGGGATGTGTGTTTTTGTAGGTTTTCAGCAGGCACACACGATCGTGTGTAGTTACACGGGCCTTCCGGATGTAGCTCGCCACAATTTCACCGACGCGCTATATGTACATATGTACATCGAGCCGCGGTAGAAAACAATGGTTCTAACGTCATCGCGACCATTAGCAACGCTCGACGTAACCACGACCTTTCGATGGTAATCGATTTGCAAGTTTGACGAGAGCAAATTTGGACAGGTCCCGCGGCAAGAACGGGCGGCGAGATCGTGATCAGATTACAAACGGCAATTACGCGGGAATTAACCGACTAACTTTGGCTCGCTTCTTTTTATTCGATTCAATCAAGCCTATACACACAGGTAGAGCGATAGGAGCGTAATATTCTAGCAGAAATATCGTTACACGGAAAATACGAGAAAGTATTAAGTATCTGGCGGAGCGGTTCTAATGCGCGACCAAGTGCATAATCGCGGTTAATCCGTTCAGCTATCGACACGATATCAAACGGTGTTTCCGTGCTGCATGCAGGTACAAGTTTCCCAGCGCTTCTCACTCGTTAGCTCGCCTCGAGTTGTCGCAACAGTTCGTAACAACCTCTTGACACGCGGCGAAATTAAATTGAGAACGGATAAGTGGACGCGAGCGACGGGGGACGAGGTTGTTCAATCGACGAAAATCCCCGACAAGATGGGAGAGAGTAATTTGAACTTCACTTCTCCTAATTAGCACGATAGAAAGAAGTGTTTGATTTCTTCCTGTAGAAGAGAAACGGTCCTGTAAATCACGCGACACGTATGTAACGATGTTAAAATAGATTCGGTGTGAGAGAAAGGATTCATCTTGGAGAAGAAAGGCCGACGAAGAGGAAGACTCGTGGGCTCGAGATGGTCGCGCAACGGCCAAATACGTCTGTGTGGGTGGGTGGCTTTTATTTTTCGGCTGACGCTTGTAAATGGTTATAGCCTAGCCTTTATACATATACACACGGGGATGAGCTTCAGCGCTGTCAGCGAAGTAAGAGGCTCGACGTTGCTGCCAGTTGCTCTACAAGCCTGTGGCCTAGATAATTCGAGTGGTAGGTCTTGTATACCACTGTGCTCGAGTGGTGTCTACTCGTTTTTGTAACCGTGGTATAAATATTCCCTAAACTGTTCCCGAAAAAAGTTCTCTTCCGTATACATATACGGTATAAGTATGTACAGGAACGGTTTCCACGAGCTACGAGCAATGTGGTCCAGGGAAATAATATCGGGAGTCGGACGTATCGCATATTTCCTCGTTGCGGCAGGCCAGCTCGGTTTCCCGCAGATATGTTCAGCACTTGGAAAATTCATACTGCCACGTAATTGGGCCAAATCATCGAATTTCCTTCCTCCGTCAATTATTTATCGTTCGATTGAAATCCGAGGCGATTTCCCCTCTCTTCCCTGTGCAACATTGCGCCGGCATACAGCGACGAAATTATTTACGAGTATTGATATTCGCCCGGCGAACCGTCGGTCCGTTTATTGCATTAAAAAGTTCCGCGATCTAAGGACACGCGAATGTTTCAAGTGCTCGCGGAAACTATAGAATTGCACGTTAACCTGCTGGCTATTTCAACTAAATAGACACGATTATGTAGACATGCGCGAACTTAATCACGGCGAACGTGTTCGTAACTCCTGTGCTCTCTCTTTTCTAATTAATCGCAAATATCCAGCGAGGTTGGGAAAGACGGGATTGAACGTGTAGGGTGTGTACGATTGTACGGTAGACACTCTTTGACGCTGTCAACGAACTAATTGTAAGGGAATTAGTCTCCTGCCAATTATACCGCGCAAGCTGCCGACCCAGATACTTGGAGTGGTGTACGCAGGTACGCGACACGTATCGCACAACGTGCATTAAATTAGCAAAAAAGAAGAAGAAAAACGAAAGCTCTCTCGTTTGTACGTGCCTACGTATGCATGCTGAACTAAAAGTGGCTGGTAATTTCGAAAAATTTCCGACTTCTCCTCTGCAACCGCTGTCGACGTCCCTTAATTAACGATACTTGTCGAAAAGTAGAAACGATCGAGTGCGCCGTCCGCTTATTATCCAGAAACGGACAGCATTTGGTGCGTTAATAACGCGATAACGTTGTAGAAAAGCAAAGGACGACCGAGAATACAAATGACAGAGGCATTTTCGTACTGTGATCATCGGCCCGTTAGTAATTTATCCTCGGTCTCTGGAAAGCTCCGAGAAAGTCTCGGCGACGACCGCGCTTATAGGATTTTCCGCGATAAATCGCAGAGAAAACGGTGCAATATTTTCAGCGACTCTCGAAGGGGTAAACAGCTGACGAATCGAGAGACAGACACCTCTGCACAGAGGCGGCCGGTTCCACGATCTCTCTTGAGCAACGGCGATTTCCGGTTCGCTGACCTGACGACACGAGATTTCCGTTTCTGATTCGAAACGCAAGCGTTCCCAGCCTGTTGAACCTACGAAACGTTGTACTTTCATTATATCCTGCTGGGAAATCAGCGAATGACATCGTTTCTTCTACAGGAAGAATAAGAGGTAATACGGTTGGCAGAAAAATGGTGGAAACGAGAGAAGGTAGGTTGCGAGACACTAGGAACGGTCGTGACGGTAACAAAGCACCGAACGATTCTAATCTCGATCGAGAAAGCATCGCGAACGTAAGAAAGAAAAGAAGCAAGACGAATATAACAGGTGGGTCGTAGGAAGAAGCTAAGGCTAAGGAGGTTAAGACATCTGGCCGATGAGTAACCAAGTGATTAGCGTGCAGCCTCGTCGACGAGGCAGAGTCCGTTGTCAGCAGCTGACGTTTTAGCGCGAGGTAAGAGATCGAGGGTTGATAGAACTTTTGCGAGCTTTCCACTGGATTTCTAGTGGCCCGAAGGTGTGTCTGTCTGTCCTCGGCCTACCGTACTACGCGCCAACTCGCCTTCGACATCAAGATAGAAGCAGCTCAGACAGAGAGGGAGAGAGGACCTTTCGGATCAATAGGTCGTGGCTTTATTGACTCGCGAAACCGCGTGCCAAAGAAACGCAACGTTAATGCACGTCGCCTAGCAATTACCTCGTGCCGGCCACCCTTTTATTTAAACTTCCCTTAAGTAACTTGCGTATTACCGTTTCAACGAGCATTATTTCGGCAGAATATAACGGAACGATACACCGATGGAAAGTTGAGAGGGAGCTGTCAGGTGAAAAGTTTCATACATATTTCATCGTCTCCCTCTCTAAATTCGATTTTACGAACGGTCTATATTTCGATAGAAATTTCACGCGAGTTTTTGCCTTCGTTTCATCCCGTGAGATGGAAGGCAACGTGAAACAATAGATTTCGATAGACGTTCGCTATTCGGAAAGGCAAGATACGGTATGCAACAATGGCGAGTGCGTTAAACGGAAGAAAGATATTCCAATCTTTTTTGCCACCTGTGTACAAATTCAATTTTCCCGGCTGCAATAAGCTGGAAGATTAACCTACCGTTGGAACACGTACACGAATACCTTGCGACAGGCTAGATAGACGAAGTAGAGTACTAGGAGGAAGAGCTTCCTCCTCTGAAAGATGTTCTTAACGTCGTAAAACGATTTAGTTAGAAACGAGTATAAAAGCGTCACGCTCACAAAGAACAAGCTACGTCTTCCGTTGGTTTGTGTTAGTCCTGTTCATCTTTGATAAGCGGTTGGAACTGGCTTTCAATGATTGCACTAAAAAGCAGCGTAAATTGTGCAATTGCTCTATTACGCGGCAGTCGAACGCTATGTGAAACTCAACGCGTACATGTACACACGCTAGGCAAATCTGTAAACGTCCCTCCTCTCTCGACGTACCGTCTACAGACGAGATAACGAAGTTTGCTCGGAACATTTCACCAAATCAGACTAAACGTACAAATATACTTGGTTCAAGTGTAATTATCCAGAGTACGTTCACATCATCGATTTACCTTTTCGTGCAACGTACGAAAGATTACCAACAAGTTTCTTCAATTTTTCTCCCGTTTCGTGAGGAAGAACCAGTCGGACGAGCAGAACGTCTCGTATCTCGAATACCGTCGTCGTCTTCATCGACCTCGTGTCGTTTCCATAGTAATACCTTCGTGATCGTCGGCTCCTCGATGTCGCAGCTTTAGCAACCAGGTCGCCTTTGAGGTAATTCGTCGCATTTCCCCGTGGAAAATGCTTTTCACGGGGATGAACTATCCCTGAAAGTGGGCACTTATATCGGTGACTCGATCAGTGGGTCAAGGAGATTATCGAATACTATCCCTGAATTCGATTCGAGTCGCGAATCTGAAATTCGTTCGCGAAGAATGATCGCGATTCTGTTGGAAAAGAGGAACGATCCGATACTTCGCAGGCTTCCTGCGTTCCCTAATTACAGCCAGCTTCCGATAACACCGTGAAGAGCTTCTGAAATCGATCGAACGAATAAAACGACGTCTGACTGTTGGTCGAAGGGGCGCAATTCGAACCCGAGAAACGAACGGAGAGAAATATGTTCGTGCGTGCTTTCGCAAAAATTGATGATCACGTTCCTATGAAACGTGCGGGTCGTTACGACACCTTGTACATGCTTCTCTAATCGTTGAGAAATCCTTCTCTCTATTGAAAAACAAAAGGGAACAACGTTGAAACAAGACAGCTTTCCCTCACGCTATAAAACGGCGAATAAACGAATAACAACGAAAAGTACACTGTAAATAAACGATCGACAAGGTACATGGTCGTATTTAGAGCTTGTTATGAAAGAACATGTGTGTAGGTTTATCGGAAACGAGGACTCTCCGTGCTGAGCCCGTATTTACCGCGGTTCATTTGCACCCTGGTTGCGCAATCACTCGCGGGACATGTGCGTGCAATGAAACCAGTCGATCGTGTTTAGATTATCAAAGCTCGAAATTGAAAACACGTGGCCTTAAGCGTAAGGTAAACGTGCGAGGACGCGAGAGAACAGAGGGACAGGGACAACAATCCTAACAAGTTTCCTGCAATCGTCAATAGCCGGCACGTGCTATGATTCTAGGGTTACGGTTAATGAAGTCTTGGAGGAACGATCGTGCAAGGCCTCGTGTACGTAGATTTAGATAGTGACACAATCGGAATTTGGTACGAAGCGATTCGAATCAAGGACCGAGCCTCGAATATTCTTCGGACGAACGTTTATCGAAAGCAACTGGAGAAAAGGTTTGTATTCTACGCCGCGAGTCGCGGTAATGCGCGTTATTTGCATGTTGCTCGTAAAACGCATGCGAAATAACCTCTCTCTCCTTTTCCACGGTGGAAGATGAAATTCTTCCTATTTATTCTGCTCAGCTGACCGGGCTTATGTTTTATTCCCGGCGTTCTCGAGGCACCGTTCCCGACCGCCTCGTTTACTTTGCCCGTTGGAAAAGTATTCATTAACCAGGCAGCAGGTGTGGTTATTGAAAATTTACCTAATAGCCGGGGTGCTGTCGTCTGTTACGTGCACACGCGTACAGAGAGTCCTTATCGAGTGAAAGCACGAAGCTGTTTGATCGTGACTTATGACCTATTAGCTGCATGCAACTGGAGGAACTGACACAACGATCAAAGGGAACGTGAAATTTCGTCGCGTAAATTCGAAAGCTTTCCCATTCGGAGGCTTGCACAACGATATTTTCGATATCGACCGGGGTGGAACGTAAATAGCGTTCCTCCGCCGCGAAAATGAATTTCCCGTTCCCTTTTTCAACGGCGAAGAGATGCCTGATTAACTTTCTGCTACGAGCATCGAGGAGGAAGGAAACTTTCACGATAAAACGACACGGAAAGAATAGAACGTACGAAAGCACGAAACAAAGTTACTCGTAGAATTGGAGAGAGGAGAGAAAAAAGAAAAAAAAGAAGCCAAGGTTTCGTGCATAATATGTGTATATCGGATCGGAGGGATACGGTACGAGGGCGCATCTCGCGACGCTTCTTGTCCAACGAAACACAACCGGGGATCGTAAACAAGCGGGCATGTTCAACACGAGAATCGTACAAAAGCTGGAAACAAAGCGACGTTCCGTTGGAAACCCGACGAAAACAGGGAGGACACGTGCGCGTATCTAGGTGCAACGGTTCTGCACCAACCTATCTGTGCAACAAGAGGGAAAAAGAACCTCGTTTCCCACACTCTCGTTACATTCTACAAACGAAAGCTTTTATATACGCCTAATACCCTGCCTCTCTTTTCTTCTCTTCCTCTATCCTTTTTACCCCTTTCTACCCCTTTCTACCCCTTTCCGCCTCGCACTTGCACGATTCCTCCTCGTGTCTCGTTCGTTTCGAAACGAATCGATGATCCTTGAGAGTGTCAAAAGAGCTTCTCCGTATTTTCGTGCACGAATTAGCCCCTCTGGGACAAGTTGTGTCGCAGGAATACAGTAAATTCTCTACAAGAGTCAGTAAGTTTGGATTCTACAAGTGACAGTATAGATGATCCTACGCCTAGGCTGAGTCATTGCTGCGCCCATTTTATCTCGCACGCAGTCAGTCAAGGGTGTAACGCTACACCAGTCGGTTTCCTTTACGAGATTTCACGGCTCGACAAATCATAACAGAAAAATATCATTTCTTTAATTTTACTTTTTCTCATCTGGAATTTTTTTTAACATGTTGCTGAGATTTTCTGATGAAAATGATATCAAACACGATATAATTTGAACAACATTTACTTATTAACACGTTCACTGTCGCGCCAGATTTACAGGTTGCTGTCGGATTATAGGAAAATAATGTCTAGCTAGCTATGACGTTCAAAAGTTTTAGTTGACATTTATTTTATTTTAATTATTCTAAACATTTGAGGCACTCCAGTCACTGATGACCATCATGGCCATATCGAGGAAACAATCTAACGTTAATACTTATCGAGTGATTAATTTCATTTCATAATACATCGCTTTAGCGAGCCACCGTTTGGTTGCCAATTGTTTATCACAGAGAGTCGGCCTACCTCCACGTAAAAAAAAAAAATGTAGGGTCGATTCCACAAGTGTCAGTAAAATGTAGGATCGATAGCAGCAGAAAAGCTGCTAAACAATTAGAATTAAATGTAACGATAGAAATTATTGCAATAATGCGTAATGCAATTGAAAAATCGCAGAAAAGTCTGATACAAATGTTTGAAAAGTAAAATATATAAGATGAGATACAGTATCTTACCACGTAATGTAACTTTTTATTGTGTAACATATTAAAAACACTGTTTGGGAAAAATTTGTCACAGAATTGCATTTCTTATTTAATCTTCCTTTACTGCTACTTCTTGTGAAATTTTATGTCAGAAAATTGAAGAAATTCTTCTTTGTGTTTCGTAGGCAATTGACCGATCGATGTTAAAATTTCATGTTAAATGGAACTTTCATATCTACCATAGAATCTGAATAATTTTTCAAGGTATTTAATTAAGAAACGCGCACATAGTGTTCAATTTTCTATCTTAGAATTAACTTACTTTATCTTACAAACTACTTAAAGTTAAAACTTTCAACTGTGTGTGAGAATAAGAGTGTCCACGGGTACGCGTAGTTCTTAGCTTGGTATCCTTTTGCAAAAGTGAGAATTTTCTTTGGAAAAGGATACCAATTACCAGGTCCCACCACGAGGAGGTGACTACGCAAGGGACCCGACAAAAACAAGGGCCCTACTGGCAGCTCTCTATCTTCAGAGATACGCGATTCTCATTCGTAGCAAAGGAAATAGATACTTTTATCAAAAAGAGTGTCTTGTATTTCACTTTAAATCGCAACTCTAATCATTTTCTCATTCCCAATGCAATATTTAAACTCTAAAAATTTCGTACTCTTCCTTAATAAGATGTTGAAAATGTAGATGGTATTGTATTAATTATGCTACGAATGAGTCGCGTATCTCTGTAAGAGAGCGCGCACATGGTATTCAATACAATTTTTCTATCTTAGAATTAGTTGTTTTATTCGATTACTTAAAGTTAAAACGCACGCGTCCCACGACGTCCATCGGCGGATGAATAGAATATTTTCTATTGTCTTATGCTAACTTATTTTATCTTACGAACTACTTAAAGTTAAGACACTCGTTCACGCTCACTTCATACTCGGTACAGTTTTCGATCTTAGAATTAATTAAAGCTAACATGCGATAAAAAGGTACATTTTTCAAACATACAATGAAGCTCTGTAAGAAAAGTATATTATTAAATTGCAATAGGAGGATAAATTGTTAGGATATCTTTATTATATATATTTTATTTTCATATTTAAAATCGTAGTATCGAAGTTCTGTAAGAAAAATATATTGTTAAATTGGAATAGGAGGATAAATTGTTAGGATATCTTTATTATATATAGAAAATCATAGAAATGAAGTTCTGAAAGAAAAGTGTATTATAAAATGGAATAGGAGAATAAATTACTCGAGTAGCTTTATTATTTATATTCTATTTACATATGCAAAATTACAATAATGAAGTTCTGTAAGAAAAGTGTATTATTAAATTGGAATAGGAGAATATATTGTTAGAATATCTTTTTTATTTATATTTTATTTTCATATTTAAAATCTATTCGACAAGTCTGAAGAACAAGGATGACTAAAATTCAAATGTTTATTTCCCTAAACCTTCAACATAATTTCGAAATATTTTATTCGAAGCGGAGTATTCCAAGTCAGTATCGATAATTGAAGAAATTATTTGATTGTATTTAAAAGAACCGAAAGGAGAATATTTAAAGTCTGATATTAAATGTCTAGCAAGTACCAGTAATTGGTAAAATGATTTATATTTGTTTTAAAAGGAAAATTTCTAATAGGTATTAGTTAAAATGAATTATTATTCAGTCTATTGTATTGAAATTCTAATTGATTCTAATGTATACAAGTGTTACAAGAAGGCTGAGTGTGTACAGGGTGGACCTAGGCTAGCTAGTAGCCCCCGACCACTCTATTCACGTCTCAGAACCTTCAGGTCAAAATACGCCGCGAAGTGTCTAGGGCCCAGTATAAAGGGTAAATGATTTCGCGGGACATCTGCGGGTCCTTATATACCTGCGGTACCCTCTCCCCAAAGTCATTAGCAAAATCGTCGGTTAGGTCAGGCGGGAAATTTTCGCGGGAGATTTTCGCGGGAGATTTCCGTTATCGTAACACGGTATAATTTATTAATTTTCACAATTTTGTTATAAATTTATACTTCTGACAATTTGTTATAACATTGCATATAACAATTTATACGTTTTTACAATATTCTTCAATGGGAACATATGTTTTAGCGTTCTCGTTACATACTCGTGGTTAAATTAATTTCGCAGGGATTAAAAATCAGGTTGACCAGTGGTCGTAGATTAAAACTAACCATAGTACAGCTAAATTTATCGTGATAAATAATTCTTCTTACACGAATCAAAAATGTATTCAACGTTTGCTTGTTATAATATCGTGAAATGAATTATTTGTGCAGTTCTGTGCATTTTCTGTGCAGTTCAATCTAATTTACTTAAATTTACATTGCGAGACAGTATACTGTAACAAGTAGTAACAAGCAAACGTTGAATAAATTCCTAATTCGTATTAAAAAAATTATTTAACACAATAATTTCAGCTTTATTATGATTATTCTTGATAAATGACCACAGGTCAACTTGATTTTCAATCGTTATAGTCTTTAAATTCAGTGTGAATAGAGAAAATGTGTAATATAATTCATTTCACGATATTATAACAAACAAACGTGGAATACATTTTTCATTCGTGTAGAAAGAATTATTTAACACGATAAATTTAGCTGTACTATGGTTATTTTTAATCTACGACCACAGGTCAACCTGATTTTTAATCCCTACAAAATTAATTTAACCACGAGTAAGTAACGAGAACGCTAAAACCTATGTTTCCATTGAAGAATATTGTAAAAACGTATAAATTGGTATATGCAATGTTATAACAAATTGTCGGAAGTATAAATTTATAACAAAATTGTAAAAATTGATAAATTATACCGTGTTACGATAACAGAAATCTCCCGCGAAAATCTCCCGCGAAAATTTCCCGCCTGACCTAACCGACGATTTTGCTAATGACTTTGGGGAGAGGGTACCGCAGGTATATAAGGACCCGCGGAGGCTCCGCGAAATCATTCACCCTTTATACTGGGCCATAGACACTTCGCGGCGTATTTTGACCTGAAGGTTCTGAGATGTGAATAGAGTGGTCGGGGGCTACTAGCTAGCCTAGGTCCACCCTGTACACACTCAGCCTTCTTGTAACACTTGTATACATTAGAATCAATTAGAATTTCAATACAATAGACTGAATAACAATTCATTTTAACTAATACCTATTAGAAATTTTCCTTTTAAAACAAATATAAATCATTTTACCAATTACTGGTACTTGCTAGACATTTAATATCAGACTTTAAATATTCTCCTTTCGGTTCTTTTAAATACAATCAAATAATTTCTTCAATTAGCGATACTGACTTGGAATACTCCGATTCGAATAAAGTATTTCGAAATTATTTTGAAGGTTTAGGGAAATAAACATTTGAATTTTAGTCATCGTTCTTCTTCAGACTTGTCGAATAGGATATTGAAATGACTTTGAGCAATTGAAATTAATTTGAAATTTTTCTTTCAGTATCCTTGTGGAACTTGTAACGAATGCTGCTCCTAATTCTTAACACTTGCTGTAAAATTATTAGTTTTTGCATTTTAACAAAGTGAATTAATATTCCTAATTCTTATAAAATTATTAATAAACGTGAAATATTCTTGTAACGGTAATCTTATGAGAAATACTCGTATAATTAATTCTGAAATTTTTGCTTACATGTTATAACAATTGTAACGTTTACGTTTTGCTGTTTCGCAGTGTTTTCTCTGTGAATTCTATGTTTCGAATTTATTTCAAGCTAAAGTAACGTCTGTGTACTGCAGTTCAACCTAATTTACTTAAATTCGAATTACGATACAGTATATTTACAATTCTACCTGAATTTTCGAAATTATAAACATCACCAGTAAACTTCCATTGCATGTAAACAATATTCTCCACTAATCGGTAATTATAAAGTAATTATAAAGCAATTATAAAGTAATTACCGAAAAATATACACTTACATTCTCATGTTGGATCATTTACCTCTCTTCTTCTCGTCTGTTCACACATTCTCTCTAACTCTCCCAATTTCGTTATCCAATCGTTCCTATTTACTCTCATTTTCAAATTTCACACGTTATTCGCTATTATCCTCCCTTAACAAACCAACAAATCCCAGCACAATTAAAACAAAAATAATACACTACCAGCTTTTAAAACAAATATAAATCATTTTACCAATTACTGGTACTTGCTAGACATTTAATATCAGACTTTAAATATTCTCCTTTCGGTTCTTTTAAATACAATCAAATAATTTCTTCAATTATCGATACTGACTTGGAATACTCCGCTTCGAATAAAATATTTCGAAATTATTTTGAAGGTTTAGGGAAATAAACATTTGAATTTTAGTCATCGTTGTTCTTCAGACTTGTCGAATAGGATATTGAAATGACTTTGAGAGGTTGCTTTTTCGTTACAGCATAATATGTAACTATTCTTCCAACAATTGAAATTAATTTGAAATTTTTCATATATTCTCTCTGATATTGAATTTTGTTTATTCCTCTGTTAATTATGTGTTTATAAATCATTTCAAACTAAAGCAGCACCATGCCCACCCTTAATTAAACCGTCTCAGTAGTTTACCGTAATTAATAATCTATTTTCGGAATTTATACGAGAATTTTTGAATTTTAGTAAATACTAGAGTCAGTGTCCACCCTGTACACACTCAGCCTTCTTGTAACACTTGTATACATTAGAATCAATTAGAATTTCAATACAATAGACTGAATAACAATTCATTTTAACTAATACCTATTAGAAATTTTCCTTTTAAAACAAATATAAATCATTTTACCAATTACTGGTACTTGCTAGACATTTAATATCAGACTTTAAATATTCTCCTTTCGGTTCTTTTAAATACAATCAAATAATTTCTTCAATTATCGATACTGACTTGGAATACTCCGCTTCGAATAAAATATTTCGAAATTATTTTGAAGGTTTAGGGAAATAAACATTTGAATTTTAGTCATCGTTGTTCTTCAGACTTGCCGAATAGAATATTGAAATGACTTTGAGCAATTGAAATTAATTTGAAATTTTTCTTTCAGTATTTTTCATATATTTTCTCTGATATTGAATTTTGTTTACTAATAATTTACCATCCAAGGAATTTGCATGAATTGCATGTTAAGTAGTTAGTTGATTTATTATTGTATATTGTGAGATGATTTGGAACGAGTGCACTATGCCCACCCTAAATTAAACCGTCTCAGTAGTTTACCGTAATTAATAATCTATTTTCGGAATTTATACGAGAATTTTTGAATTTTAGTAAATACTAGAGTCAGTGCATCGCGTATTGAAATAATAGCTTCATCCCTAGTTCGTTTATTATTGAATATTTTTACGCGTTTAACTTATGCTTCTCCCCAATTCTCGTCGCGTATTTTATTCAAATTTTCTTATATTCTAGAATCGAAAAAGATACGAATTCGCGTTTTTTCTTTTGATTCTTTCAATTTTTCAATTGCATTACGCATTATTGCAATAATTTCTATCGTTACATTTAATTCTAATTGTTTAGCAGCTTTTCTGCTGCTATCGACCCTACATATTTTTTTTTTCTTACGTGGAAGTAGGCCGACTCTGTGTGATAAACAATTGGCAACCAAACGGTGGCTCGCTAAAGCGATATATTATGAAATTAAATTAATCACTCAATAGGTTTTAACGTTAGATTGTTTCCTCGATATGGCCATGGTGGTCATCAGTGACTGGAGTGCCTCAAATGTTTAGAATAATTAAAATAAAATAAATGTTGTCAACTAAAAATTTTGAACGTCATAGCTAGCTAGACATTATTTTCCTATAATCCGACAGCAACCTGTAAATCTGGCGTGACAGTGAACGTGTTAAGAAGTAAATGTTGTTCAAATTATGTCGTGTTTTATTATCATTTTCATCAGAAAAATCTCATCGAAATGTTAAGAAAACTTTCGGGATAAAAAAACGTAAAATTAAAAAAGTTGATATTTAAATCGCTTGGTTGCCTCGACTCACCTTTCATGCTTATCTTTTATTCGCTATCCTTGTCTACGTTCGGCAAACTACAAAGGCGGGCGCGAGGCTCGAAAACGTAGTCCCTGACTCTACGAGTGTCAGATTTAGTTTCCTTGCGGTCTGACACTTGTGGAGAATATACTGTACTCGTCTTTTCTTCTTTTCCAGGATAGAAGACAAATTTTCTTTTACATTCAGGTTATACTTTCAGCCAGAGGATAGCTTACGCGACGTTTTATGCCGTCGGTATATTTGCGTCGACAAACTGGCGAGGAATCGCGTTAAAAATATAACGAGATCGTAATGGAGGAAAATGCAAAATTGAAAGGAGAGGAAAAAAGAAACGAAAGCCATTCTGGGTACTTGCTATTCACGACTACGCGTGCCTCGTAAATTCGCGACTGTCCTGGTAAATTTGAAGCACTCGTCGGGCGAGCGTACGATTTCGACGGTGCCATAACGACCGACCACTTGTTGTCGTAATCAATCTTTTCTTTTCCGCTCTTTAACAGGCGCGTTTATTCCCTTGATCCTTTCTTTCCTCAAGTGGAGACTGTCCTTGACCGGTGATCGAATTGAAACGAGATTGAATTTACAACGCTCTTGTCGCGAACAAATACAAACGTTGATTGGTCGGTTGTTTAAAAAATTGTTTCTACGGGGATTAAAGGTGAATTACAAGGTAGCTGAGAAGGGAAAAAGGAAGAGAGGGAGTGCCATTTCTCTGGATGTCGCGGTCAGATGTCTCCAACAGAACCACGACAAATTCCATTATCAACGGATTTTCGCATTAGGCGATCCGTATCTCTGATATTCCTTTCACGAAGGATTTATTCCCTCTTTCTTCCCCGTCCCGTCACCAGGAGAAATGGATCGAAGCTCCTCCTCGGCGGAGGCGGCGCCGTCGTTCGCTCGGCCAGAGAAAAATATCGCGAAAATTTCGCGCGTCTCCGGTTCCCAACGACCCGTAAATTCGTTTCATTGTGACGGGCCCTTATCGCGAAAATTATGCCGCCGGCGCACGCATTGTTCCAGTCTCTCCTCCTTCCCACCCCTTTTATATTCTTCGTTCTCGCCCCGCGATAATTACTGTCCTGCCACGCGGCGGCCGATCTAGCCGCTCCCGTAACTTTTTCCGAATCGATATCGCCCGCTGAAATTTCGACTCTTCGTCTCTCCACCTTTTAATTGCGCCGAAAATAATTATTCCGCCGATGTGCCTGCGCGAATCCACGATGTTTCATCCAGACGACGAAATATCTCTGTTCAAATGCAAACCGGAGTTCACCTCGCTTGTAGTTTTACTCGAATTTCATGCATTTCACGTAAAAAACACCGGATCTCAAGGTTTTCCGCTTAGAAAAACACAAGCGTATCCGTGGAGCGTGCAAACGCAGATAAGTAAGTACCGGGAAACGTGCCTCGTACCGTTTCACGATGGAAACGTGGCTAAGGACAGGTAACGCGATCCGCGCGGCGATTATCGACAAACGGCGTTATTTATTGCAGGTCGGGGTGCATGTGTACACTGTACGTACGTCACGTAGCTACGTGTCAGCTGAGAGATGCATTAGAGTAAAGTGTACTCAAGAGGATCTGGCCGAGAGGTCGCCCGAAAATAGAGAACACCCGTTTATTTCGGGTCACGTTGTTTCAAGGTAAAAGTGCTCTCTTTCCTGGAGCACATGCACACTTGGTCTCCCCTCGCCTCGCTCTCAATTCTCCCGGCTGCTTGTCAATGGATAAATAAACGCCTTTTCTTTCCAATTCTGGTCTCCTTTCCGTCTGCCATTCACTAGCTCCGAGTACAATCCCGAGCCAATTAGCTGAATTGCAATTTTTCTCAAAGTGACCAAGTTGTAGTGTAGATGAAAGATTCACGTAACCGAGGACGATTGTCTCGGAGAAAGGGAAGAGGAAGAATAAAGCAAAGGTATACAGTTTGCGTGTAACAATAGACGGTGAAGTCTGACTGGAGGTGAACGACGCGGCGTAGGCGTCCTCGAGACGCGTGAAACTGTTAAAGGGTTAAGAATGCGATCGGACCGGGGAGTTGGCGAGAGGCGGAGAGGACTAATTTTGACGGAAGATCGATAGGGCGATTAGAGTGGCCGTTGATTGGGGCTGGAAGAGAGAGCGAGTGTGCGAACGACGCGAAAGTGAACGTGTTGCAGGTGCGATAAATTACGAGTTGATGTGAATTGATGTCGTGGCTCATAATTGGCGAACAAGCCGTACCGGTGAGTTTCTCGTAACGAGAAACGTGGAAAGGAGGGGGATAAAACGGATCGCGAACACGAAGACGACGATGGCGACGCGATACTTCACCGGATCGGACGGGAGAGGGAAAGCTGTTATCGACGCCGACTCGGATCGAATTCCATTAACGTTATAATCCGTTAATGGTACCTAGGAGCACCGTATAAATTTATGAAAGTTCAAAGATGCGGAGTTAGCCGGAGATTCCATTATATCCAACTTTCCACCGGTGAATTTCTCTCCCTCTGATTGAAACTTTCCAACCAGCACGATTCTTCGAGAATAGGACGATAAAAGATCCTACTGTTTGTCAACGGCGCGCGTGTGTATCGAGCAAATAACCAATCAGCATCCCGCCAACTCGTAGTAGTGTGAAATAAGCATCGTCGATCGGGGATCGAACAGCCTCCTTGGTTACGCGATTAGAAGTGGCGCTCGTTGTCTCTTTGTAGTAGAGGCCTCGTGCAACGCTTATAGAAAGCGATTCTCGTTCTTCAACTTCCCACGTGCCGACCCATTTATCGCCGGCTCGATGGAGAATCGCTCGAACGAATTCTGGAGTGGATGAACGAGGGTGCGAAACGCGTCGTCGCGTTCGAAAAGGACTTCTCTGTTGCTTTTAACCACGGATTTTTTCTCTCTTCGCGTCGACGTCGCCCAAGCGTCCAACTGTTTTTTTTTCTCACTGTGTCACGGGGACAACGTGCGACGTAGACGATTCCTCTCGTTCGGTACGACGCAGCCTCGCGTGGAACAATTGGGGGTACGGACGAGCTCCTTCGAAGGAAGATCTTCCGTCCAGATAACATCCATCGAGGTGGACGAAACTGAAGGGCTCTGCGCGAAATTTGGAGCAGATCGAAGAAATGCAGCACGGAGATAAAAAAATTGGTACCAGCGGAAACTTGGCCCTGGGCCATTTACACTCTGCTACCCGTGAAGCAACGTGTCGAGAAAGTGCAGGACCATGCACAGTGTTCCTGTGAAACGATCGAATACCGGTCGATTTCTTGGAAACGTTCATCAAGGGGGGAAAGCCCAATGTATGACCACTAATTTACACGAAAGTTCGTTAGTGCTTTCTGCGGAAACTATGCGCTGGATTCTTTTGAAATTTTCAGGGTAGTTTTTTATACTTATGGACCAAAGAAAGGCCGAATAATGAGTAAAAATGAAAGTTTACACAAGTAATTATAAAACGATCCAATACTGTTCGATTTCTTGTAAAATCTTGCAAAAGTTCGTTAGTGTTTTCTGCGGAAACTACGCGGTGGATTCTTTTGAAATTTTCAGGGTAGTTTTTTACACTTGTGGACCAAAGAAACACCGATTAGCGAGTAAAAATGAAAGTTTACCCAAGTAATTATAAAACGATCGAGCACTGTTCGATTTGTTGCAAAATCGCAGCAGATTAACTAGATATCGTTAACGAAAGGCCTACTTAAACGCTTGAACATCCTTCCGCGAGTTTACCATCGATTAAAGCTGTACTGCCCCCGGCGCGGCGTGGCGGTGGCTTTATCGAGACATCGGAGAAATTGAAAAGCCCTCGAGCCGTCGACTCGACGTCTTTTGCGACGCAGAACCGTCGCATCTTCTGCGCAATTTCGAAATATTTCCAAAGCATCTGTTTCCATTAGCCATTCTCTCTCGAGAACCGACGCGACGCGCCGTTCGATCGACCGGCTCAAGCTACACGGGCAAAAGAACAGGGGGATCCTACGCGGAGTAGGTCAAATGCAATCGTGAGGGGACCAAGGAGAGGCTCTACGTGAAATACGCTGCACGAGTAACGAGAAAACTTAGCCAGACGTCAAATCTCGAGGAAACCAATGACAAAGCGTGAAATTTGTATCGATCCGTACCAAACATCTTCTATTTTTTTTTATATCGGTAAATTCAAATTTAATTCGAACGTTCGCCTGGGAGATTGAAAAATAACGGGGGACTATTTCGGTAAGTGAATCATTTCGAAACGAGGTAGCTAGGAGGTTAAACGATTGGTAATGAAACTGAAAACGTGGCACACAATTTGATCAATGTGTTCCAATCAAGATGAGATTATTACGTGAAATTGAGGCGAGACGCTCGGAGGACGTCTTTTGCTTGGCGAACGCAAGCGAGGCGTAAACGGAAAAGATGATTTGCCGGCCGGCCGAGCGATTTAACAGCGTTTAACCGGTATAAGCCACCGATAACTGCCACCAATTAACCGCCACCCCTGCAACAGGATGTATGCAACACAGGATGTAAAAGATGTCGAAACGGTGAGATTGTCGACGCACAGGCTTGCCGGGTGTAATTTATAAAACAACCGGTGGATTGCTTGTTTTCCCAAACGTGCAGAAACTTTCAAAGTGACCAGAGGGAGGGAGGGAGGGAGGGAGAGAGAGAGAGGGGACTAAATATAAAACGCCTCGTGTCAGCCTCGATAACCAGGTTCCACAATGTAGATCGCCTTAACAATGTGTAATCGATGATACATACGCGTTCGTCGGGAGCACTTGGAGAAAGGAACGGTTCAACGAACCGTTCGATGTTTCATTACACAGGGAACACGCCGTTATTTTGCCATAAAATCGATACGAATTATAGGTTGCGTAAAACCCGATTGAAATTAAAAATAAAACTCCCTTTGTACGTAGGAAAAAAAACGTCGAATCGACCGGCTGTCACACCCAGAAAGCGGAAAAAAAATAAAGCTACTCGAGGACCGACCGAGGAGATAAGTTCATACTCGAAAATGACCCGCGATAAAAATCTATGCGTTACACTGTTCGTGTCGTGGTTTGCATGGTTAAATTTATTTGGCCAATTAAAATGTTTCGCGTTTCACTAGTCGCACGTGCACACACGTGTGAACCAGGCGAAAAGTTGGACGTTTATCGGTGACGCATCGACGCGACGCCTTAAATTTATTTGGCCAATTAAAATGTTTCGCGTTTCACTAGTCGCACGTGCACACACGTGTGAATCAATCGTTTATTTCGAAGTGCATTTCGATATACCTCTCGCTGTCTGCCTCTTGTGCAAAGGGGAATAAATGCACGATTGCACTTCTATAACAGATATATACCTACGCATTTCGCAATCTCGCCCGATTTAGTAGCCCTCCGTCGAAGAACATCCTCTTTAAGTGGCAGATACGAGTAAGTGAAATAAGAGTAGCGTATTTCGAACTGCAACTTTCGTATTATCCTTCGAGTCTACGAGTATGTAATATGTACGTCTCGTATTCGGTCGATGCTACCGCGAACAAAAGAATATCGCACTGTTCGTATCTGGAGGAAAGCAGCAACAACCCTTTCGCACACGATTTATCGTTCACCACAAGTGTGAATGCCTTCTTATCGCCTTCACATCTCGCTGTCTCCCGTCTGTCTGAGGAGATAGCGATCTGTTGTTGATCCTCTTCCTCGATAAGAGGATACTTGGGCGACGTTGACGTGAAAAAAATCGAAACGCAGAATATCGCACGAACTACAGGTAAAACATTCGAATGAACCTCCTGCGATTTAATCGCGTAGGAGAATAGCAATGTCGTCGAGATTCGTAGGAGTTCGATTGAAATCGAAGAAATTATCATAGAACCTTGGCACGGTTCGTTGATCACACGTCCTCACCGGTGAAAACGATTATTTTTATGTAAAACTAATGAGGATGCAGCTGACGGAATAACGAAGGTAGTCGAAAGTGCGTTTCGACGATCGAGAAATCGAGATCGATTTATCGACACGGCCTGTCAATACCGAAATTCAATTGCGTGCAGCAGGTGCAGAAAGAGCTTTTTTCAATTGCCAAGAGTTCCCTTTCGACGCAATTCTAACGCAATTTCGCTAATATAGTTGTATACCATCAAGGAGATCGATGTATTTGACACGTAGTAGTAATGAGATTACTTTAAACTTCGTTTCGAAGCAACGTCGTATTATTAACCATACATCGATATATCGAGAAGTGATCCACGTTCCAAATCGCGAAACAGGCATTTTTCGACTCTATATTTCAATTGTATTTTCGAACGAATATTAGCAAAATTTCGTATTCACTTACGATGGATAGGAAGTTGATATGGTGTGGCGACCAGGCGCCTCGGTGAACGACACTCGCAGCAGAAGAAGAAGCAGGTACTACGGCGAGTCGAATACGTAAAAGTAATAACGGTGTACACTTTCGATAAACGTAGTAGGCAATGCCACGAGTGTAACAAACGCGTCGTCACGATCACTCTGAAGCACGAGGGCAGACAGTCTTCCGTACGCACGCACGCACGCACCGCATGCACGAACACCCGTGTAGGTTCCTTAAGAAACGAACGTAGGCACATACGTGTGGAACACACCACCACCGGATCGTACACGCACCACGTATCGTGGTAGCGAGCGTGGAACGATGACAGCCATCCGACACTGTCTTACGCCAACTGGTGTTTACTACTGAAACGCTCCGTCGTCCCTCGAACCGACGCGACGGCTCGGGACGAGGAACACACCGGGAACCAACGAGCCACTCGACGAGTGCAACAGTTGCTTGACCGGGGCGCCCCACAATGTCGACTATGGTTATTAAACGCTGTTCCGATGCTCCTCGACGCGGTCGATAAACGATGATCGAGGTATTTTTAGAAATCGGCGAAAAAATAAAGAAAAATATAAAAAGCCGATATGGAAAGGAAATAAAAAAGCGATACTTTATTACGTGAATATAAAAAAACGGAGATATCCGGTATGAGTTACTGGTGGACATTGATCCTGTTCAATCGAAGTATCGATATATGGTTTCGATATAAACCGTTACAACTTACGTTGTTAGTATAAAATTATATTTTACACTATTGTACAGGTACATACATCGCAGTGTTCTTTTTACCATTTCTTTAAGATAATGTTTAATTGATTTTTCGATATTGGATTTGCGTTGCCAGGACCGTCGTTTTTCGAGTTGCATTTTAAAATTTGCGAGTGATAAATTTCGATTAAGCATACTTCCTCGTATAAATCTTCCCTGGACATTTCCACGATACACGCGCACTCGTTTAACAACCAACGAAAGGATCTAGGTAACGATTTTTCGAATATTGCGAAATTTTTCTGTTTTACGCGGCTAAAGATACAGTGATACATCCAGTAGTCCTTGAAGGGTCGGAAAAATTTGTACGTCTCGTTGTCTACATTTTTTGACTTACTTCCTAGGGGTTGTGCAAAGAAGTCCTGATTTTCGCTGAGAAATGAAATGTCACTTAAATTAATATATTCGTCCGTGTTTAAAAAATTAGTTGTGATGTTTATATCATCAAGGTCAATGTCGCTAAAATTTAAATCGTCAGCCATTAAGAATTCTGCATTTGCGATACTTTCAATGTCGTCGCGTTTATCACTTGTCACGCTTGTTTCTGTAGCGAAAACATCGCTTCTGTTTTCTTCAATTTTTATAGCACTTCCTTTAACAAACTGACCCTTGGTATTTCGCTCAAGCTGAGTCTTTGGTCTTTTAAACATGATTTTTCTCATCGTGTCCAAATTACGAATAGATTCTTTTTCTGGGAACGATAAATGTAGATTGTACTTATCACAAACTTTGTTTTTCAACAGCGTCATCTCTGAATAAATGTTACCGATTAAATTTTTTTCTTCTTCATTTTCGCTATCGCTATCAATAGGGATTGCTAATTTCCCATTTGGCAAGATTTCGGAAAAAGTAATATCATCTTTGTCGTCGACGTTCTTTAAATTCGTCCTACTTATAATACTATCGTAATACTGTCTTTTAGTGTCATCAAGTTTAATGATACATGGTATTTTAGCATGGAGATAATCATTTACACTTTCACTTTCATTTATAACATGATCTTTCAAATCATCTTGCACATCAACGAGCTGCTTTAGTGCTTCGAGAAAATGTAAACCCCAATCTTTTATTTCTAAGTCGATGGCACACTTCATTGCTAGTTCTTTCAGACTAAAAATTATGTAAAAATATTTCTGACAAATTTATTATTGGTAGTGTTCTTAAATAACGTTTTTTAATTACTTACATCTCAGGTTTTGTCATATACCCAACTTTTGTATGAAAAAAATCATGCCTTGCTATAGTAGGAACATCATAGAATGGAGTATCCAGTAAATGTTGAAAGTATGAGTGAAGTGGCGTTAAGGACGGTGGAAATATGTCCATTGGCTGCTGTGATGTGTCATTTGTATTTAAACTGCTTATATGTTTTATCAAAGCACTTACAAGCTCTTTTGGTAAATGATGTTTAGAGTTTATTACATCTTGTTCAGTTTTATTTGATTTAGAAGTTATAAATTCCGTAAATTTTAAATATAAATCATCGATTTCATCCAAGTTCGGACTATATTTAACTTTAGTTGGAAAATGTGCTTGCACTAGAATAGCCTTTCTGCATTCAATATATCTTTGCCATTCTTGGAAACTGAACAGTTTTTCGTTAAGTAAGCTTCCTTCTATGGCTATGCTGAAATAGAAAACCACATTTTTTGTTAAAATAATTGACAGAGATTAATCTAGTTACTAGAGACGATAAACATATAATATTTAGAGTACAATTTAAAGAGGGCATTTGCATTCGCCAATTATTCCGTCGCCGTTATACATTTCTCTCTTTTCTTCGTATAATCGTGCTCCATATGTGATTAAATCATTTTCAATAACAGCGTATGGCATTTTATCAGACGTGAAATATGCTGCCCAACGACCATCAGATTGAAGAACAATTCCACCACCATTTTGCTCAAATTCTTTTAGCATGTGAGAAAAATGTTTGTGTAAAGCTTCCTCGTTCGAAAGATTGTGTTCAATGTCTTCTACGATCGCACGAGCTAATCCTAATTTTATTATAGACTCTCCATGTCCTGTTAAAGAGCACCCTACATTCCTAGTAGCATAGGTACCACAACCCAATATAGAACTATCTCCTACTCTTCCCACCAATTTTTTATTTAAACCACCTGTCGTGGTTCCAGCAGCTATACTATAACCATCATATGCTACACAACCAACAGTGCCTAAATTATCTAAAAATAATAAGTGCATAAATGGATGGAAATCTATTTTTTTTGTCCTTTGAAGTTATTAATTTACTTGTTAACGTGTCAATATCTAGTAAACTTTGATTATCGACGATTGCATCGGATTTTCCTTCTTCTTCTGGGTCGAAAGCTAGACGCGCGATCGGCGCTACCATATTTCCCTCTGATATCCAATTTAAGTTAGCGTGCTTGGCTAAATTTTTAGCGCCGTCACCCACAAAGATAGAGTTTGGAAAATTGTTCAGAACATATTTTGCAAGTGTTATAGGATGTTCTATGTCTGAAACTGCTGCTACCGACCCACATTTAAATGTAAAGCCATCCATTATACTTGCATCCATCTCCACTTTACCTATGTACATTTATAATAGTGACATACTCGTAACAGTACAATTTATGTAAATCTCTCGCTACCTTCGATACCGGAAACATACGCAAAATACCTGCTTCGTTTAATACGGATCCGTAACTACAATTAAAAAATTCATCACATTCTAACCACCATAATGCAGCTTCTACAGCATCTACTGACGTTTCACCGTTTACTAATTTTTTATAACCATTAATGGCAGCTTTTTTACAAGCTGTCATTTTTTCTATGACTATAGAGTTGCTGAAATTTCCCGCTCCGCCGTGTACTATTATACAAGGAACATTGCTTTCGTAACATTTACATTCGCCCTCCCCAAATTTTTTTAACATCTTAATATTTTCGCGGTACATTTTTTTACAAAAAAAAGAAAATCTAATATACGTTTAATGATTTTGAGGTTCCAAACACAAAACATTACTCATACTGGACATTCATTTTTTTTTAACATACCTGTTAATTTTCTCTGCAATCCTACTTATTTGACATTCTGTTATATCATCTAAAGCAAACAAAGTTTTTAGCACTACTATAATAAATGCTATTGCACGACCCTCATAATTTGGGATATAGGATTTCTTTGCATCAAAGGTTAATTTAGGTGGTGATAAAGCTATTAGTCTTTCTGCATACATTTGAATACCTCCTAAAATTATACGCGATGTGTATCAAACTAAATTAATAAAGGCATAATTAAAGGGTGTGAAGTATACACACTTGGTAATCCCAATTCTTGACAATATCTACAGACTAAAGATGAAAAATCGGGGCAAATTATGTCCCATACACCAAGAAGTTTCGCTATACTTGCGATAATTCGTCTCATTCCTTTGTGCGTAATTTCAACATTTTGTGTTAAAAACTTTCTTTCACTAGCACTTATACTTATTTCTGGTGGCAGTAAATGGTCTAGCTTATAGTAAGATAAATGCCCTTCTTTTCCATACCTAAATAGAAATATTCTTGTGATTAAAATTATATAAGACAATTAAAATTAATGAAAAAAGTAGGTTTGTTACATGCCTTAACATATCTCCTAATTGTATAGGGTGATTCCGAATTCGTAAAGCTAGGTATATAATTGCCCACAACCGCATAGGTGTAATCATATGTGGTCCTATTTTATATTGTGTAGTTATGTGCTTTGCTTTGTATTTAACTCTTTCAAATCTAGGTACATTTTTAGATAGCCTATTAATTTTTTTTGCTTCTTCTTTAGCATGAGAACTAAACTTTACTCTAAACAGATTAAGGATTATAAGACACTTTAATAGGTATTAGATGTTATTTCATAAAAATACTAAATACTTACCTCCCTTCATTGTCTGAAGATTTTACAGAGCTAGATTGGACACTGTATACACTTTGACTAAATAAACTGAGACCATCACCTTCAAAACTACCTTGAGACTGAAGGTATTTATTATAATCTGCAGATGCTAACAGCCTCTAAAAAAATTAGGCTTACGTAAACTTTTGATTAAACATTTAATTTTTGAGTCAGCAAACACTATCAAAATTACTTTATTCCTATTTAATTCTCTCTTAGAGCTTCCTTCACTTGGACCACCAGAAATAAGAGAAGTATTTATACTGCTTCCAGTTCTTCTACGTTTCCTGATCCTTTTTTGAGATTGCACCTTGCCATAAATAATTTCAGCATCCCTATTGCAGTGAATTATAATTTATCTCAATGCAATTTTAGACAAACCACTTTTAATATAAATGTACCTTTTCTTATATCTTCTAGCTAATTTTGGCATGTATTTCTTTTTTGTGGAGATAAATGCCACTTCAACTTTGCCTAAATATGTGGTCCATAATTGTAATACTGTTAGTTTTATATCAGGTGGAACTCCAAGCTCTATGAGCTCATTTGTCAGTCCAATTAAAACAAAATTGTACAATTCCCACGAAGTCCATCCAAGCTCTTCACCTTGTAATTAAACCGAAAGGTCACGATATTAAAAATGCTGTACAGTGAAACTAATTTTTAAACAAAATTTCTAAACAAACCTGATTTGCTTGAACCCAATTTCTTAATTTTTGTTTTCCGTAGTTTTGTAGAATTATCTACACGTAATTCAAGAATTTCCTCTCTTATATCCTGCACAAAAGACAAAAATTAACGATTCGTTTCTCTAAAACATGAAGCAAACTTGCAGTACCTCGTTTTGCGTTTGACATGTTATACAGAAGAAATAACCAGCTTCTTTATAAAAATCTGCATTGCCGCAAACTCTGCACTTCTGCATATTTTTCGTATACCCGTAATGGAACTCTTATACTCTACTGTGTCACATTTACGAGGTTATAATACGAGCACGTTAGAAATTTAAAATCCCTCCTCGTGTTTCCTGTTTTACACGCGCTATCGAACTTTACAGCGAATACTCATATGTACGATTCCATTCTAACTGCACCGCAATTGGTGCAGCATAGACGAATAATGCATTGGAAACGCAAAAAGGAAATGCACCCTCTAGCGAGAATGCAGTGCATAGTGATCACCGCTAATTTACGGTTGAATTTTCGGGGAAATGTAAACAATAATTGAAGTTTTTCTTGTAAAAGTTTATTAATATCGGAAGGCTGTGTGAACGGTATACAGTGTGAGGAATATCGTATCCTTAATTTCCGACATGATACAATCCCTTAATTGCGCGCTAAAAAATTTGTTACATTAAGCGAACTAGCTCGGTCTCGTAATCGGGTTCGTTTAAAATAGCGTCCTAACCTCAATCTCGTATCATACACTTCGAAGAAGTTTCGTATACCTAAGTAAAGGACCATGGCTAATTTCCCTAATGATAATGAACAACTTCCTTCAAGGGGGAGGTTTATTATAGAAATGTGACAGTGCATAAAAACGTGAACGAGAAATGACAAGGGACGTATAGTTTGGTGATTATGGAGTATGACTCTGCATCGAACTGTGAAGGTCGTCTGAGAGATTTGGAAGCTTCAGAAGATCAGCCGCATTTAAGAGAAGTACAAAAGCTCGAACGTTCAACCTGTACTACAAGTACTGCACCATGGCAGCCTCTACAAGTTGTGGTACCACAACCAAAGCTCAAACCAGGGGCAACAACAAACAAGAGTCTTTCCTCCCAGGTGATGGAGTATTATAACAAATATTCTCAGAATGCAAACTTGGACCAGTATTTTTCATTACCTACAGCCAGTACATCACCGGAAGCAATTAACTGTTACTATAGTATATATGAAGTGAATCCTAAACTAGAGGCTAACAGACAAGATTGTATAGGAGAAGAGTATAATTTAAGATCTTATGTACCTAGAGAAAGAAGAAGATGGGTAAGGCCACCACTTATCGGCCAATCTTCCAATACAGAATCATCCTCTAGGTATGTTCAACCATTGTCAAATTCTGTATCTCCATCACCTGATTTAAAAGGTATCACACCAGAGGTAATTTTAGAAGAGAAGAACGAAAGTCAAGAGATACTGACAGAGAGTGCAGAAAGGAAAATATCTTCTCCAACATCTAGCATCGCTTCTCACAAGCCGCTTGAATGGGACAGTGGAGCAGATGTTGGTTACTTCAATCTATTACCTAACAGTAAACAGAGTGACAAAAAATTAAGTACAATTGAACGCATGGCTTTAGCTAGAGGTTGTTCTGCTGCTCTAAGATTAGATCCTGAAGGTACCACAGAGTCAGGAATCACCGGCAAACTTGCAGGAGTTCAGAAGAATTCAAGCACATCTATGACTCCAGATGCTAATTCCACTTCTTTGCTTGGGAATGCGTCAGGGTCAGAAAGTGAGATAGAAATTACTCCGATTGTGAAGAATCATATACCAGGAATAATAGCAGGTAATGGTATAAAGTCCATTGAAAGATCCCTGCCCAGAGATCTTAAGCAGCAAGAAATTTTCGCGCAGTATTCAAAGAAAGAGCACAATCATGACACCCTTAAATCGACGTTCGCGTCTAAGATACCTTTTGCAAAGCTCTCGACCGAGGTAAGGAAAATACCGTGCAAACCGAACACGAACAAAGACAATATATGCCCTCCCACGTCGCCTTTAAAAAAGAGTACATCGATGAATACGTTAGTTCTGCCGCCTTCTAAATTAACGTTAAAAAGAAGTCAGAGTGAGTTGAATTTATACGCTAGGGATAAAAGCAGGGCTGCGTTGCCTCTAATTTTTAACTCTTCGTCCTCGATCGCCACTATTGTAAATAAACCTTCAACTTGTGATAAAGTAATACAGACGAGTCTGTATGCTTGCGCTCAAGAATCCGTGGGCGTTCAAGTCTCTGTTTCAGAGGAGGAGGAGAAGCCACCGTTACCAAAGAGAGGAACTAGTTTGCAAAAGGTTCTGGCATTGATCTCGAGGAATCCAAAAGGAACGTACAAAGTTCAGAATTCGAGGAAGCAGGAAGCCAATGAACCGCGCGACAAAGAAGCCAAACCGCGGCACAATTATTCGGAACCGGTGCAGAATGGCTCTTCGGCGCGAACGCCTCAGCCTGACGACGTGGAGGATACAACGGGCAGAGCGAACAGTTTCGAGTATTTTCCTGGTCACGTATACGAGAACGTGCCTAACGGAAGTGGTAGTCACATCTCGTCTACCGACACAGGAAGATCTCGTTCCACTCTACCGAACACGAGCTCCAGTATTAACGAGAAATTATGGGGAGACTCGGACAGCCTGGTGAGGGATCTAGAACGAAGCGTAAATATCTTGAAGAGTCTCGTCGACGCGAACAAATACGACAAGGAAGTTAAGAAAAGACTGATACATCACGTAGTGAAGAGACTAATCACCGCAAAGTACACCGACGATAAAATTGAGCACAATCTGGAGGATAACGTTCCGTGGAACCCGGACGACGCCAGGAACAAAGTTTACGGAAGGGAGATACTTGAGGCTTTAACGAAGAAACAGAATACCAGCGATTCCTCGAGAGATTGGAATCCACAGAAGGGAGTAGCGCGAGGAAAGTCGACGAGAAACAGCAGGGGTATCTTGAAAGACGTTGCTCTGGGAAGCAGCAGCGATAAATTGGATAAGAACACGGATAGAACGGAGACTGACGGTAGGAAAGCGAGGATGGGTCTTCGATCGGACGATTGTCACAGGGGTAGCAACACTACGATTGAGAAAAGCGAAAGTTCGGAATGTTTTGTTCCACAGAGAAGTAGTCGTAAGGGAAACAAAGTACAGGATATATTTTGCACTAAAGAAAGATGTAAAATTTCACAGGGCGATTCGACGACGACGAATAGCACTCCGCCTGATCATAACAGGATGCTGCTGGACGCGGTTGTTAACAACAGAAGAACAAGAGTTCGTTCCAGTGACAACTCTGGGGAACAAGCTGATTGGAGACTTCTCACCACGTTCTCAGAGAGACAATTCGAGCTGAAGAAATGCGGCAATTCCGATTCCGGGGATTCGAAGCTGGTCAGTTACGCTGAAATGGAGAAGAGGAATCAGTTGATTTGGATCACGAACGAAATCAGCCACTTGTGCAACCTGAAGAAGCTACTGGAGGAACCACGAAGACCTGAAAGATCGCGAGCATCACCGAAGAAGTCGAGATCGGGGAACTTCAAGTCGAAAGAAGAGGATTATTTGCAGAGGAATGGATCAGACATGAGAATGAATTCGGTAGAGGAACCGTGGTCGTCTCATTGCAATTTAGCAGCTTGTCAACTGTCCAGCAGATCTAACAGCATCATTCAACGGATCAAAAAACGAAACAGCTGTGCACAAACTGCAACGAACGTGACTGGTGCTCACTCGAAGACTGGCGGTGAGATAGTATCTGCGTCGAACATCCAGAATTCGACGATGAAATTGGTCAGTACCGGAGTGCAGACTGTTCCTCAGGAAATGTCCACGATTCCAGCTCTGATACAGTCAGAAATCGTGCACTACGTCAAGTGTCCGGCGCACAATGCGTTGCACTTTCCGAACAGCTATGCAAAGTGCAACGATCAAGCCAGTCAATGTATAAAACATCAAACCATTCAGAATATGGTAACCACTTGCATGCAGTGCGTGCAAGAGCAGAAAGATCGGTCGAGCAGCGTTCAAAAGGTGCACACGAACGTGGAGAACTTCCGGGAGGAGAGTCCTGCGGGAACTGAAACATCGTCGGAACGCATGATCGGTAACAGCGTCAGTTCATCCGAGATAATTCATCACTGCGTGAACAAGGAGGTTCAGACGAGCCCGTTTAGGCAGAAGGAAGCCAAGAATCAGATAAACGCCTCGAAGTTGAAATTCTGCGATTGCAAAGCCGGTCACGGTTGTAAATGCGAGAGCAAAAGAGCATTGTCCAAGGCATGCCAATCGTGTACGACACAGGTGACTAATTCGAAGCACGAGGAATGCCAGAAGAAGACAATGTATCATCCTCGAGACAGAGAGGAAGGCAATTGGAAGGAGTGCAACTGCACGAGCGTATGCAACTGCGAGAGCGAACAGCAGAAAAAGGGACGGGCACCGATGAGACATAGTTCAAAGTATTATCAGAGTAGCAACGGATACATATCGAGCTTGAATCAAAAGAAGTTGTGCGGCTGTTCGAACGATTGTACCTGCGAGAACAGCCGTGGCGAACCGGATGTCCAAAATGCGAAAGCGTTCTGTGGTTGCCATACGAATGGAAAGATGCAGTACAATGGTGTTCGTCACTATGCACACTGTGCGGAAACGGAACCGGACGAACCGTGGCCTTATCGCGTGAACAATGGGCAAGCAGCCAGCGAAGCTTCACAGTACAAAGTACAAAACAGCTTAAAATGTGATTGCGAGAAGGATTGTTTTTGTAGCAACAGAGGGAAAAACGGGGAGGATGTGTCGCATAGGAGGGCGTGCAACAGCGGCAAACCAAATTACGTGGACGAGGCGAACCAAACCAGCGATTCCGATAGAAATTGTAAATACTGTCGCCACTGTGGCGCACCGTATCAGAACCTGAGGAAATGTAGTTGTAATCAAACGTATCCGAAAGCTATCGCGTACGAATTGTCGTTCTCGGAGGAGAACGAACGAAGGAACGACAATTCGGCCGCGTTGCCAAAAGTGCCATTATCGAATCGTACCGTAAACGAGGGTAAAACAGAGGGCTGTGTTTGTAACATGATTAATAAGAAAGCTAGCTCGAGGAAAAACTCGCCGCAAAAGAATACGTTACAAGTATGAGCAAAGATGACATAGCGATGAAAGTAGGCGGTGTGAATGAGAATGATTAATATGTTGATTGATTTTAGGATTATTTGTCCAAGAATAAAGCAGAATTCGTGAATAATGCGGAAACGCGTCGGCAGTACATGTCCGAGATATGTCATTTGCGACAATTGCGAAAGGAAAAGCGAATACAGTTATTGGCGATGGCTACTACGTCGAACGTTCTGAGACCACCGAAAGTTTCTTCGAAACCGACAAGTAAATTAGTCAATTTAGCAAATTTATCTTATCGATCTGTATAATTTCATTGTTTCCTTTTTCATTTCGAACGTAGTTTACACGCAGAAGAAGGTGAGCGACGAGCAGATGAGGGAGAGACTGAGGAAACGGTATCTCCGTTTGAACGAGGTGCGACAGAAGAAGCGGCAACAGGAGAAGCAAGAAGAGGCGCGACGTAATATGCTGATGGCCAAAATATTTTGCAAGAAATTGCAGCAGAAGGTACTGAGGGGACAAGTAGATCTGTCTCAAAGCGTCAGCGTTATATCCAATATGTAATGTTAGAGAGGTGTTTTGCGTGTGCGTAGCTTAAATGTCAATTTTTAGTAGTCTGGCACTTGTTCAGACGATATAGAGAGAAACGTACAAAATATGTAATTCCAAATCTGTTTGGTCCCAGTGAGCAGAACGATTAAATTGGAAGATTTGTATCTTTTTTTTTTTTTTTAGAAACTCTTCGCGACAATGCATAATATAATTACTAACATTGCGTTAATGTTTATTCTGTAATTTAAGACATGTTTGCGTATAAAATCTACGATTATACGTAGCGGTTTTTCAAATGTTCGTGTGCGACATGAAACGAAGCGATCAAATTTAGAAACATGGACGATCCAAGAAATGTGTTATACCTATATCTAAGAATTGAAGTATCATAACGCGTTGTTCTTCAGACCTGTGCCTAGAATCTACGATATTTATATTGAACTTAAGGAAACCTTGTCTTGCCAAGATATTTTCATACTAAGAAATATATTTAGACAACGACGCACGTGTAACGTTTAGATTTGATATGATAATATCGCAACAATAACGATTTTCGTTCTCACGCGAAACGACGGAGGAATTTCACGGCGTCCGGCGGTTTTTTTTCTCGCATTTTACTGGTAAAATGTTCTGCTAAAAAAAAGAAAAACCGCCCCACCGCGCCGGGGAACAACATTCGATCGAACTGGATCGCTCGTTCGTGGGAAAACTGAAATGCTTTAAGACGATGAAAGTAGTTATTAGTACCTGAATCACAGTACACAATCCTTCGTTATTCATAAGACTTAGATGATATAGTCTCTTGGATTTTTCTAATATTTTACCTTTTTGTATAACGATTATACTCATTTTGGTTTATAAAAATAAAGTGGATCTACGCATCGATCGTTTCTCTTTTATTTTATCCTTCGATCCTCTACGTTCGCTACACGCTTGTATCGGAAAGAGACAGGTATCGGAACGTTTCTACATCCGTTCTACGCGTGCAACTGATTTCACTTTAAGCATTCGATTTTTTATCGTTCGTTCGGTGTCCTTGGTCGCTAATAAGCCGAAACAATGTAAAAGTACACCGTAACACTTGGAAATGGAAACTAGTTTTCCTCCATTCGCGATATTTTATACTCCCGTAATTTGCCTAATTAAAGGCGTTTTTAGGTTGTTCGGAAAATTGCCAGCATTCCTCGCCGGAGAACAAATGCTCGTTCAAGAGAGGAACGATCAGTCGTAGGGAAAAAAAAGCCGCGAAAGATCGACAACAACCTTGTTCCAGTAAAATAACTCTGGAACAAAAACCCCTCGTTTGTTCCAATTACTAGTCGCTCTATATAAGAACATCCACGGATTTCGAGACAGTCGGTTTTCCTCTGGAAACTGAGAATGTGTCTCGTACAAGGAGATATACTTGAAAAGTTGTCCGCTGTAACGACACCTTACTCGAACTGATTCAATTTTTGGCTCGAATGCCACGGTATTCGTTTATCTTCGCGAAATCGGTCCTTGTGTCTTTGATCAACGATCATTACAAATAAGAACGGTGAAGTGAAAGATATAGACTATAAGTTCTACAAGACACTGTAGAAAGATGGCTCCTCAGATTGAGAGCAACAACGATTTGGATAAAATTCTGAGAGAAAATTTTACCAGCGAGTTTCGCAAAGGGTACATCACTGTAACAAATGTTTGCTTGCCGAGTAGATACGACGAATTCGCAGAAGTAATCGAGAATTTCGAAGTGAGGGACGACGATGTTTGGGTCTGCAGTTTTCCCAAAACTGGTACACGCTTGTTAATTTCATTAATTTGAGAAAAAAGAAATATAAAATGTTAAATCTTCGTTTAAATCGTGTAATCAGGAACAACGTGGACTCAGGAAATGATCTGGTGCATCGCGAACGATCTAGACTTCGAGGGAGCAAAAGTCAGGCTCGCTGAAAGATTTCCTTTTCTAGAGTAAGTTGAAAAACAGGATATTCAATATTTTGCAGAGATATATAAATAAAAATGATGCATTTTATTAGGTATTCCGTGCTGTTTGATTACACTACCATTCTACCGCGCTATCCGGAAATGAAACTTCCTCAGTTAGTCTTGGACAGCGTGGAATATACGAAAAATCGAGCCAGTCCAAGATTTATCAAGACTCATTTGCCTTTCACGTTACTTCCACGTCAGCTTCGAACGGGCGAGAAGAAACCAAAGATCGTTTACGTCGCCAGAAACCCGAAAGACACTTGCGTCTCTTATTATTACCACTGTAGATTGATGGAGGGTTATCGTGGCGATTTCAATAATTTCTCTCGTCTCTTCTTGGGTGAAAAACGTAGGTGCAAGTGTGACAGAATTATGAATTAAATTTACAAATGTAATTTGTTCAATTTTACTCGTCAATAGTGAGTTTTGCTCCTTACTGGGACCACGTCCTCGATTTCTGGAACCGAAGGACCGATTCCAATGTTTTATTTCTGAAATACGAGGACATGAAAGCTGTGAGTATGTTAAAAAGATTCGGTTTACATGGAAGATTTATCGGTATCTTTGTTCGAAATCTAGAATCTCTCCACGGTGATAGAGAAATCGAGCGCGTTCTTCTCTAAAATCATGTCTAGCGACGAAACGAAGGCGTTGACGCAACACTTGAGTTTCGCCAACATGAAATCCAATCCAGCCGTGAACTACGAGGATCATATTAAAATGAACAGACAGATGAAATCGATCAACGTCGACGGTGAATTTATTCGAAGCGGTAAAGTCGATCAGTGGAGAGAAGAAATGTCCGAAAGTGTGATCGAACGATTCGACAACCTGACGAAGGACAAGTTCTCCTCGCAAAATCTTTTTTTCTGAACTGTAAAACGTGCGATAAATTGTCATTCGTCGTCTCTGAGCTTTGGCAGCGTTCTTGTTTTTGGTTCGAGGCATCGAAGAACATTCGGCATACTTGTTCTGCAAAGTTCTCCGATCGAAGCTTTGGTCAGAGGTGTAAAAACGCACGTGTCGCTGCCTCTTTCGATTAAAACGATCGCTGCATCCCTTTTTCTCCACAGTAACGCTATTTGAAGAGCAGTGAAGCCCATGTTGTCCCTTGCATTTACATCAGCTCCGTGATCCAACAGAAGTGAAAGGATCTCCGCATTTGAACGATAAACTGGACGAATAATTATCGATAAATATTTCATCGATCTCTCCTTTCGAATTCCTTACCTGAAGTCATTAGCGATGTTCGTCCCTTAAAATCCTTCCGATTTACGGAAACACCATGATCTAACAGGAACGACACATTTTTTAACCGTTCTCCAATGATGGCGTATTCGAGACAAGTCCAACCCCTTCTACAAGTACATGTTTCTTTAAATAACAGCTTAAATTATTATTTCAAGCGTGCATCTTACATATCCGTTTTCCGTGGATCTGCTCCCCTTCTCAGAAGAACGTGCAATATTTCCGGGTTTCTCGAAACGA